>NC_073724.1:56342746-56497746 GCF_023634155.1 Falco peregrinus
AGGCAATGATATCCAGACATGACTTGCAAGAATCTTGCTCTCTGTGTTGCAAACATCTGTAAAGTTTATATTATTGCAGCCCCTCCCTGAAATGAGGAGCATTTAAGACTGTATATATATTTATGGCTAATGTTAAATAAACTGTGCTGGAAAGCAGCTTTTAGAGTCAGCTCTGGAGTTTGATATGGAGGAGCTGTAGCTCTGTTGGGAACTTCAGGGTTTTTCTAATACAGCATTCACTATACTCTTAAACACCATAGGAGCTGGTACCAGAAGGTCATGTACATAGCTTTAGCTCTGTGCCAAAAGGAGCCAGAAAACTGGAGCTAATTGCATCACCGTGTGAAAGGGTTACAGGCAAAGCATGAAGGCTTGCGGTGGAGTAAAACCTATAACTTTGAAGGAATTTGAGTTTAGCCTTGTTTTGGAAAGTCTAAGCTTTCCAACATTTATGATAGTTTCTTGGAGTTATATAAGGTGTTTTTCCCTTCTGAAATGTATGAATTAATTGATCAACCCGAATTTCAGTTTAATTAAGATTTCGCCTGTGACTTGTGCTTTGATGTGTGTAAATATATTCTGTATATAACACCAGCTTTTTTCTCATGCTGATTTTGAAGTCCTTTAAAAGTGAGATAGGGATGTTTCTAATTGAAGCATTGGCTCTGTATCTCCAAAGTATGGTGCCTCCTAATTATGTATTACTTCCCTCTAGAGAACTATCAAAGTGACACTGAAATTTCAGGATACACGCTTTATAAAAAGTGTTGGAAAGCTGTTTGCAAGATTTGTTAAGCAATCAGAGCCCTTTAGGATGATTTCTGAATTGGCCGTTACAGTGTATGAAGCGAACAATGAAGTAAATTGTCATTATTAAAAATTAACAAGGAAAAATGAGGCAGAAGCATCTATGTAGAGTGTTTCATTGCTGCAAACTCAGAATCTGAAACGCCTGTCACATCTGCAGCTCATTATGACCCGAACTGGGAGAGCGCCTGGTACATCTGCGAGAACAATGTCTAGTGACTGCTGGGGCAAGTGGACATCACTGGTGCAGGGTGCCAGGGAGCCTTTATCTTCGATGTCACGTTCCACATTGCCTCCTGACAGCTGGCCCGAGGGGTCGTCATTGCATTTGCAGCACTTTGTGTTCATTTGCATTGAAAGCAGTGAGAAGCCTCATTCATGTGGAGGAGGCCATTTTCCCGGGCGGTGTGTCACCCACACGCCGTCTGTGGGACAAGGCTCTTGTTTTTCATGCTCGTGGCCAGCAGCCCTGCGGCTGTCTGCAGCGGGGAGGCACAGGGCCATGCAGCACCTGGCATCGGGAGGGGTGGGAGCTGTGGGGCCGCAGGACCCCTTTGCCTGGGGCTTCTTCCTGGTGTCACCGACACAGCAGAGGTGGGAGCTTCTATCGCTCTTCAGCATGTGTGGATGGAGGGGCTGGGGGGGATTCGAGCACTCAGACTTGGAGGACAGTTCACAGGAAAGAAGAAAGAGGTACACCTTTCCCATTGTGCAAACATACATGCCCCTCTCCTCCTGTTTTCAACTCTGGAACATACGAAAATTAGGAAAATCTTGGGTTTAGTACCCACACAAAGCACATTTTCCCCAGCCTTGTTTTCAGGAGTAGAATAGTTTTAAGAAGCGCTTCCACCAAACCCAAAGCAAACTGCTCCATCAGTGTAAGCCAAACACCTGGCACGAGGCTTCGAAGCCCAACCAGTTAGAGTTTGGCAAAGCCATAAGCAATTTAAAGTGGGTGGGAGGCAGATCCCGGCAGCTCTCCTTCGGGAGGGCTTGTGCCAGCCCCAGTCCACACGCCTCCTGCAGCTGAGGCAGTGCTTGCAAGACATGTAGCGCTGCTGTGCAAGTTTCCATTTGCCTGGGTCACAAAACCCAGACCTTGCCTTTCTCCCCTGTCGCATGCCGCATGTGCAAGGGCTGTCTACAGGATGTAGGTATTTGCATCAACCTGTTGCTCGCCAGAGTAATTTAGGACTCCACGGTGCAGATGGAGTCAAACGGAGCTCACCTCCGTTCATCCATGTGCGTGTAAACAGGAAAACAATGGCTGAACAGAACAAAAACTTAACTTGGCTGGAGGGAGGTTGCCTGGGCATGTGGAGGGAGGTGGAGGTGGAGGAGAGGAGGCGGGGGGGGTTTGCAGGGATGGTGCCAGGCAGAAAGCAGGCAGCCGTGTTTACAGCAGCTCACTTTTGGCGAGCACAATGCACGCAATTACTGAAGTAAGAGCTGTCAGTGAACGAATGCATTTGGCAAACTACTTGTGCTTAATCTATGCCGATTTGTGAAGTCTCCAGTCGTTTCTTTGTCCCTTGGGAAAAATGAGGCAGGGGGGGAGAAAGTGTCCGGTTGCCATGGTGACAGAGCAGGTCTGAGGAGAGACAAGACTTACCCATATTTTCATTTTTGATGCTCTGTATAAAATCATGTAAGTAATTACACGTGTAGTGATTTGCCGTGTGGTAGAGCAGCTTCTTCTCAGGATGCTGCACACCATGCAACATTATACCGAGCCCCTTTTAGAGCTGGGGCACAAACATATTGACATGTTTGTGGGAATATTGCTGAAGAAATTGCAGCAGCGGGAAGGAAAGAGGGCGTGACAGCAGCTCTGCTCTCCTTTAAGAAACGGCATAAGATTCAATTAACAAGTTGCCAGTGGAAACCTGGTCATAATTATAGCTCTATTATGACGGCCGTGTTGTTTTCCCATAGAAAATACAGTTTTTAATTAACTTGTGGATTTGGCACTGACACCTACTCGCTCCCTGTCAGGAACAAAGTCAGTATTTCCCCGCTCAGGGCTGGCATTTTATAATAACTGAAGGTGCCAGCAGCACCCATAGACCAACCCTTGAGCAGGATGCTCTGGGCATGGCTCTTCTCAGGCCAGGGGGCAGCAGGTGTAGGTCTTCCCTATGCATTGTGTTTTGCAGATAAGAAAGCAAAGCTAGATGTGTTTTCCTCAGTAGGGGTGGCTCTTTCAAGGTGCCTGGAGCCTGTCCCCTCCATGCAGTCCATGAGACACTCGGTGCATCCATCAGGAGCTGTGGGGAGTACGAAGTCTGGCCAATGCTCTGAACGGGATGGAGAAGGGCTGATTCTGCATCATCAGGAGGGGGTAGGGAGGAAGGCCCTGCCACCTAGACCTTGCCAATATACCCACATGTTGAGTCTGTCTGGGTTTTTCTTCTTCCACCTTTCTCAAAGGCAATCCTGAATTACTTGAGGGAAATGAGAATATTTCAGATGTGGCAAACATACTGCTTTTAAAATGCAAATGTGTTATAGATGCATACACCAGGCACTGCTGTTGCTTTTCTTCTGGCATCATTGCCTTGAGAGTAGTTCATTTTTTGAGTGTAATGCAAAACCTGAGGGGTTTTCCTAAAGAAATATGTATCACTGAGTTGCTTGTTTCTAATGGTGACCTGTGTGGGGTGCTCAGGGAATAAGCCTAAGATGGAGGATGATTTTAAAAGCAATCTTTCCCAGTGGTACATGCTGCTAGCTGCTGGCAGCCAGCAGCTTGGGAGTTTCCCAGGCTGGGTGTTGTGCATAGTTTGGTGGTCAGTAATGGATTTCTCTCTGAGAAACGTTTTATCTTCTCTTTTTGAACACACATACATTTTGGCCACTACCGCATCCCATAGCTTTCAGATTCACAATGATAATTATGTTTTTAACTGTTTTATTTCAGGCCTGCTGACTGATAATTTTTCACCAAATGGACCCTAGGTTTTGTGTAATGAGAAACTCAATTCTCGTCAGATAATCGGCTTCTCCTTAGAATGCATTTTACCCAGCTCCTTAGTCCTCTTTCTTTACACTGCCCAAGCTGCGTGTGTTCTGTGTCCTTACATGGAAGGCTCTCCAAGCCCCAGCCTGTCCTTCTTCTCAGCCCTTTGCTTGTTCGACCATGTCCTGTGGTTACTTGGCAGCTCAGGAAACTCCACGTCACCACATATAAATTAGTGGAACCATGCAATTATTCTGAATTGTGAGACCCTTAGATTGCATTTTTAAGTCAAAAGAAGCAGATGTATCCATGTACATGCAGTCTGAAACAGCAAGTTAAGACTTAATGGAAGGATAATAAATGATACTCTAAAAATAGTTGCTGAAACATTTCCTCGATTTTCTTTGTGTGGCCAATACACTACAAAAATGTGACAGTCACAGCAAGCCAATGGGTTTAAAAAGACAATGGGTAACTTAGTACATGTTGAATGTTTCTCCACCTGGAATGCATTGTTTGCTTCGTTTAAGATGTTCTCACCATGTGTCTCCAAGTTGTTGGTGTTACTGTATCATCCCTCTGTGAAAGAGATTACACCACTAGTAAATAGTAACACCAAAGCTGAGCTGTGTCCACACAGCCAGTATAAGATAGATCCCTGTATCCTTGCAGACTCACAAACAGTTCAGGTTTTTTTTCCCCTTTTTATAATGATAATCAGAAAAAAAAATAAAACACAAAATCCACATCATGGTTGTTCTAGGCAGGCTGAAGTTGTATCATGGTTATGGGATTCCCTGAAACACTCACAAGCCTTGATCCTTGAATGAGCCGGCACATACACTGGTCTAACCAGCTTCTTGGTTCTGGAGCGGGTGGGTAGTCAGAACAGCCCAGGGATAAAATACAGTAGGATGAAATAATGCAAATTTATTTCCCCTTCTGCGGAATGTATTTGGAAGAAGTCTTTGCAAAGTAAACCTCTGCTGCACTGGACCACTGTGTTTAATCCCAGGAGAGCTTTGAGTTTTGCTATTTACAGACTTGGGTGCGCTCTCGGTGGCTCACAGATGAGCCAGGGCAGGAGCACACTGTGGAGTGTTTTTGCTGGGACTCCATGTGTGATCACAGGACATCACTGGGAGTGCAAAATGACAATTTCAGGTGTTCTTCTGTCTTCATGTTAATAGCTGGGGCTGCCCTGACGGATGCCCCACTCAGACAGGAAAATAGTCCTAGTAAAAAATGTGTTGGATTTTTTTTTTTTCTTAATATCTGGAAACAAGAAGGAAAACTCATGCATTGCACAGCCTGTGGACTGCGTTTTGTAAACCACCTGGTGTGTTGTATTTACGATACTTTTAGCTGTGCTGACTCTTGCTCTCACAGAAGGCAGAAGTGCTGGCAGAGCCTTGAGGAGATTTGCAAGCAGCAGGGTTTGGGTGCCTGTCCTCGGCAGGTCCCCAGGTTTTTCTGAGCCTGAAAAGGCTCTTGAAAGTGACAGCAGCGTGCTGCTGAAGCTCTGTTTTCTTAGGGCATGCCATAGCCCTGATGCTGTTTTGATGGAAACAGAGAGTTGTGGTGAATGAAATGGCTGCATGACCAGGAGGAATGGGTAGGTTTTTATTTGCAGCATGCACAGAAATTAAAAAAAAATAAAAAAATGTTCCTGGTTCTGTTCATCATGTTGGGGTTAATTTAGTGAAACAGAGTAAAATACAGAGCTTTTTCAGAAACTGTTTTCCACCTGATGGAAACACTTCAGTTATTTTAAGTCAAGGAAATCCTGTGTTTCCTCAGCAGCTGTTGCAGTAAAGATGACTGGTCATTTTGCATATGTATTTATATTGCTGGAGGTTATTTTTCATTTTATTACCAAACAGCCCTTTACAAATAACAGATCTTCAGATGGTTAAGTGGCTGGACATTTGACATAGTATTTCCTGAAATCTTGCATGAAAGGATACTTGCATGGGATGGATGTGACCGTTATTACATGGGTAGGAAATTACTGAAACACCCAAAATAGTCAATCGAAATGGCAGCATATAGGCTGTAAGAGAGGTGACTGGGATTACAGCAAGGTTTGATATTGGGCACATTTTGGTATAAGACACAGAGGTAATCTGAAGGTAGACCACATGTCCTGACTCTCCAAGAAGGTGCTAAATGGGGTGATCACAAATGCACCAGTAATGGTACACATCTGTACAAAGAAGAATCCTAATTTCTGTCAGAATGTAGAAAAGTGGGATGGGGCCTGGGTAACATTGGGGCAATTAGTTTAAGGGAAGTAATATGAAGGAAAAGAAAAAGTGAAGGAAGATAGGAGAAAAGAAAGTGGGAGCTGGAAGAACTAGATAGCCTTGTGATTTTGCATTTAGAAGGTGCAAAATTCTTCCCTCTCTTCTGGGTCTCAGGAGGGTGCACTGCATCTGCCCTTGTCACGTGGAGGGTGGGATGTTTGACATGAGAGCAGGAAGACTTGCATCAAGCATCAGTGAAGAAATTGGTAGTCTGTTCTGGCTGTGATGTGTTTTCTGTATTTGCTCTTTAAATTCTGTTGGTTACAAAAATAAGGGAGGAGTGGATCTTGTCTTTGGGGCAGTATCTCTTCTAAACAACAGTGGTGCCAACAGAGGTTGTGTACATTTTTGCCATTAAAGAAAGCCATTAATTTTGAGCTTCCAGTTGGGACCTTTTGTTAAAGGGTGTTCCAGTCCTTGCAGCCAGCACGTTGTACAGTTATGAACAAAGCCTGTGCTTTGCTCTGCCCTTCTTCTGAATTTCTGACTCCAGATAACACACGCCTTATGCTTCTTGTTGTATTTGCCGACTCCAGATAACACATGCCTTATGCTTGTTGTTGTATTTGCCATGGGCCCAATGATACCTTTTGGGATGGTAGTGATTTTCAAAGTTTAACAGCGTTATTTTTATTCTGCTTTATGTATCTTACTTGAGTGGTTTCTAGCCTCCCAATTGACCCTTTTCTGAGGGCTTTGGAGACTGAGCAGGTGGCCTGCCACCTTTGTAATTCCACTTTAGGAACAAAAGAGGATCTACTAGTAAAGTACATACTAATTATCTGAATAGCTGTGTGATTCATCCTGGCTGTCCTCATATGACAGAACCACTTTTCCATGTATTTTTGGGTTTTATTTTGGGGTGGTTTTTTTGGTTTGGTTTTTTGTTGTTTTTTTTTTTTTTTTACAGTGAAGGACAAAAGGTCAATTTTTCTTATGATTCCTTGCATAAGGTTTCTGGCTCTTGGTTTGCAGTAGGCAGTGCTAGGCATTGCAACAATAAGGAGTAGGGAAGTTTCTTAATTACTTCATTTAACTTTAACTGGTTAGCTTTTCTGCTATTCATTGCCTGTTTAGCTTGTGTATTTTAATGAACCTCAGTGATAGGATCAACGCCTCTTGGGTCATCATGATACAAGGTGCATGAGGCCAGTATTTGGTAAGGTGTGGTGTAATTATTTTTCAGTCCTGTTATAAGATAGATTTTGTACCTTCAATTAGGATACAGAAGAAGTTGGATTACATCTGTGAACAGATGGAATTAGAGCTCCTGAGGCTGGTGTGTTCTCTGCGAAGCCAGAGCAACAACCCACCAGAAGAAGGCGGCTGGCGACAAAGGGCATTTCAGGAAAGAGGCGAGATGAACCCCAGGACAGAGGCCAGCTAGCCTGTCTGCTCTGGGGGATTTTTCAGATGTGTCTAGCTTGCAATGACTATCCAGCTATTTAGACATAAAACTAAGTAAATTGATGTGGTCCATGTTTATCAAAAGCTGCAGCTCAAGTTAAAACAGGCCTACTGATGAATTGGTTCAGTGTTTTCAAGACTGTTTATGTTGATATAAACTAAATAATACAAAAGGTAAAAAGAAAACAAGGAAAGTGAATTGGCTGAGTTTATTATGCAAAGGATGCACTTCAGTGTGGAATGGAAATTTTCTTTTTTTTTTTCTTTTTTTGGGAGTGGGGGGGGGGTGGGGGTTGGAGGGTATAGGGTGGGGACAGGCAGGGCAGGGTCAGCCAGAAAATAAGAAGTCAGTAAAGCTGTATTTAGTGGGTGTTGAAATTTCTTCCCAGTGTATTCCAGTCTTTCAGGAGAAGGCTGGGTAACATGCCTACCTGGACACACAAATATCTACAAATATCTAGTACCTAAATATGTCAGTCTAATTCCACTCTTGCTGCTCCATATTTGTAGGGGAAGGGCTCATGATGCCATTCTTTCCGCCTGTCTTCCAACCTTTCTTACTCAGTTGAAAAAGTGTTTCTCAAATCGTACTAATGTCAAGATTGAGACATTGTGTTGATCATGCATGCATAGTACTGTCAGCTGATCAACATGAAATGCTCTCGTATAAATCTAACTTATAAGTAAATGTATATGAATTCCTGGAAAACACTGTACTGTAGCAGTGGAGTGCTGTAAAGTGCCATAAAAATTCTTCAGACTGTGCAAACTAGAGCAGGGACATCGTGTTAGACTGAGGACACAGCTGCCTGCACAGTATGTTATCAGAAAAAAATCACCAAATAGCTAACCCTCAGATACGGAAATATGGTAGTTTGCTCTGCAGAGAGGTACTTTATATGCATTTTTCTCAAAAAATCTGGCTCAGCGTCAAAATAACTTCCTGCTTTTTTGTAATAGGAGCTCAAACAGGTGTAGCACAAGTCTATGATATTCTCTTGGAGGCTTTCCCCTAGGAAAGGTTTTGCTCCCCAAAGGTTCATAGTTACACTGGGGTGACTTTGGAAGTTCTAGTAATCCCGTACTCTGCTTGAGCAATGCTGTCCATCAGGACCCTGCGATATCCAGTGTGGTTCTGGTTCTGAACAGCTACTGGCTGTGCTGCAGAGAGCAAGTTTTAAATATTTCATGTAAGCAACCAGCTGCTGAAAAGCACACTTCTATTCTCCATATCCCAAAATGAAAAAGAATTTGGTTTTCTGTCCTCATTTTTGTTTTCCTTTCCACAGTTGTGGATTTGTGTTTTGTCCACAGGCCAAGTCTGTGTGGTTCTTGGCAGGCTGCACCGACATTTTTCTACTGAGCTTTTATCAGATCATCTTAGTCTGGGTTATACATGAAATAATGCAGAAAGGCTCAATAAAGAGAAACCTGTACTACAGCCTTGCAGTCTTTAATTAACACGATGTGCATGTACGTGTAAGTGGTAGGTGATAGGTGAGCCACAGATGCAGTGTGTTTCATTCTGATGCTGTATTGCTTTTTTGCTCTGCAGTGACATTAATAAATTGATGCAGGCAAGCATTTTAGATTTCATTACCGCCTGAAACGCCTTTACTTTTTGGCTTGCCCCAATTCATTTATGAGGCATCATCATGCTCAAATTAGAAAGAGACTAAGCTGTATGTTGCTGCTGAGAATTATTGGATTATTCAATTACTATGAACAGTGCTCAAGGAATATAAAATATTCAAGAAATATTCAAGGAAAAATTGCTAGATAACCTAGCTACATAAAGGTTATGTGTTCAGGGATGGATGTAGTCCAGATGCAAGGCCGGGGGGGTGAGGGGCAGGGGCAGCCGCAGGGCTCTGAGTGCACAGCGTTGTGGCTGGCATTACTTGGAGTGATTAACGCTCTCTTGGCCCCTCTGGCAAACTGTCAGCGCGATTTAACAGAGGAAGAGAAAATGGTCCATGAGGCTTTCCAGGCGGAGATGGCCCCAGCTGACAGGGGTGCTGCTGGGTGCAGGGTGGCATTCCCAGCCAGCCAGGCCTGGGGGCCAGGAAGAGTCTTTTAAGACTGCGCTGTTGTCTTTGTCACCTGCCAGTTCTGTGAAGTGGAAAACAAATGGCAGGTGGCCGAGTGTGATACCTTTGGTGTGCTTTGCTCTAGAAAATTAACCCTTTGGTTTTTAGCTGGATGACTTCAAGCAGGAGCTAGTCAAGTTTTCCATGCTGAACTGAGCTCTAGGTTACCTGAAGATGAATATCTTCATTATTTATATTACCAGGCCTGCATTGGCATCAAGCATGGGATTAGGCTGTTTTGTTCATGTGGAGGTTAGATCCACTGGTTTGAACCAAACATGGCCTTATTAGGATCATCTCTCTCCTTGCACTCCAAACTGTGGCGATCTTTCTCCCAGGAAACCTGTGTTTGTTTTATTTTAACCATAGCTCTTCCATGGTAATAAACCTTCCTATCTGGTGAAGAATTTTACATTACAGAATACTCTGGATGGTGAAAATTTACCTTCTGTTGTCTGCTAGACTGTACAGAGGAAGGCAAGTCAATCTACAACAAGATAACTGTTACAGCAAACAGAAGCATGAATACATTAATTTTAACGATAATGTTGCTGGTTTACTCCAAGCTTAAGTGAATATAAATGTAACTTATTGAAGAGTCTCTGGCAAAAACCATCTGTGCAGGTTTTTCTAATCGCATCTGTCCTTAAACTAGCTGTGCATTTTAAGAAGAGGAAGCAGCAGCAGCAGCAGCAGCAGCAGCAGCAGCAGCTGACCTTCAGCTGACTCCCAACAGCATTTCCCTTTGCAGCAGCAGCAGCAGCAGCAGCAGTGAGGAGCGGCTGGTAGCTCTGCCGTGGTTGCTTGGGATGGTGGTAGCACCTCAGACCTTTTTCTTTTACCACTAACGTGGGTCTCCATGTTTATTATCAGCAAGCAGCTTAGCCGGGTGGTTACGATTCCCTGCTTTGAGCAGATAAATTCTAGGTGAGATGAACTAATTCTTTATACAGCTAGTTATCCCTATGCTGTTACTTGCAGCAGGGTGATTAATAGGACAGCGGTGCTTCAGGAAGTTGAAAGAACGAAACAAAAACCCCATTGTCTCCCTAGTGATGAAGGTAATTAAAAGAGAACAGGGCTGAGAGGTTCCATATGATGTAAATCATTATCTACAGGCTTTTCTTACACCTCAGACCTTTTTCCCCAAATGAAGTTGACAAGTGTTTCTGCTCCATAAATTCGGTTCGCAACTCAGTGATGGGGTTTTTTTTGTTCATCGAGGGGCACAGAAGGTTCTTGTTATGGTCACTGATTTTCCAAGAAATCTTAATAATCTGCAGACATCTAGATTCATTCAGTTGCACAGAAGGAAAAAGCTGATCTCATCTTGCTTCTTCATTTGTGATGGAGCTATGTTTTTGTTTTGAAAAAATAAAATGCACCCAGGGAACAGATCCTTCAGGAAATCACCGGAAACAGTTGCATGATCCAAACATGTTATCTTTGGCCCAGCTTGAAATGCTCCAGTGACATCTCTACATGAATATCACCAAAGATAATCATATTGATGAAGTTAAAGTCATATGGAAAATTGTCTGGTGTAATTATCCAGTAAAAATTGTTAAAGCTGCCAGGAGCCATGCTAGCAGCTGCAAGACAAAGCAGGAGACACAGCACTTTTGAGAGGTACTGTCTAGATGGTGTTTATTTGACTAAGAATAACATAAGTCAAAGCTGTTGTCAGCATCTTCTGAGGCATCTTGAAGTGAGACTACTTGTATTTTTTGTTGTAATTGTTGCTAAACTTGACTCAGACAGGCAGAGATCATTAAACATGTTTTTAATGTTGCTCCTACCCCCAGGTATTTCAAAGCCAAGGTTAGAGGCCAGCCAGAGAGCTGATTATTTAATCTCCCACCCTACTGCCCAGCGCGGTGTATTAGAGCAGCACTAATGTTTGTGCTAAGATTAGTAGCAAGCCATTTTTAATCTTGACTTGCAGTTGGACACGTCTGACCTATAAATGGCAGGTGATGAGAAGTGATGTTAGATTTAGTGGCTTTCCTCTGCAAGAGTGGAGATTGTCAATTTTCTGGCATTTCAAAACTGTTTCTTCTCTACCGGGAGTGATGACTGAAGGCAGCAACTAAAGTCTACGAAAATAAAAACTGACCTGCGAATACTCATCAGCACCTGGTTAGCTCCCAGCCTTAGAGGTCAGCACATTAAAGGACGAGGTAGTCCACTTTCTCCAGGGGAAGGACATGGCTCTCCCTGCTTGTGAGGATCAAGTCCATCAGGGCCTTTAAATTCTGATGTCAAATGATTTTTAAGATGTGATTTATTGAATCTGCATGTCTGTGGAGAAGCTTTGGAGAATGAGCTTTTTTCTAGTTTTCTTTCATACCACTACTAATTTTTTTTTTTTTTTCAAATGATGACACAAAGTAACATGTTTGAAGTCGATGAGGTCATTTGATGAACGCTGTCTTTGGTCTTCTCTGTGTCCATACTTCCTGAGCTCCTGGCTCCAGCATCTGAGTGAGACTCAAGCAAAAGTGCAGAAGGTGTGTTTTGACATGATTGATTAACAGCAGTCCTGCCTCTTCAAACTAATAATTGTATTAGATATAATTTTTCATGTTCGTTTTGCAAAACGTTGCTATATAATCCTATTAAGTTGCTGCTTTTTCAAAAAGTCTCACTATGGAATGCATGATAAAATTTCATCCTATTACCGATTTAATGGCATCACTTGGGAGTATGGGAATGTTTCTCAGTGTGCTACTAGGGCTGAATAGTTTGTCAATAATGCGTTAGCTCTTTAGCTCAGTCTCGCAGCAATCTTGACCTTGTAATGCTCCGATATTGGGGTAGCTTCAGGCTTCACAGCTCTGGCCTCTCTGTGCCGAGCTGTGTGTCAGTGCAGATATACCTTCCACGTATTCACAAGGCTGCACAAGTGTTGTCAAGCACTTTCCGCAGGAAGCCTGCCTGTCACTGGCTCACATGGTGGTGTCGACTAAAACGTGGTTTCCTGTCAAATACCTGTTTTGTTTTTAAAGCCTGAATATCGAGCCAGACTCTTAGCATGGCTCATACATGATACTGGTTCTTATGTGAAGATGCTGGCTGCACGTAATCCCCTTCTGGGTAAGGAATTCCAGAGCACGCGGTGCACGAAAGGTCAAACTCATTTGCAGGGAGTTGTGTTTAACTGTGCGACACAGAAGTGAGCTTCATTACTTGTAATTAATCCTGAAGGTTCCTGAATGTCAGCTTACAGAGGCAGCCATGAAGGTGGTCCGTGGAAGATAATTAATATTTGTTATTTCTGACTTTGAAAAGACTCTAGGTAGCAATGTTTGTAAGTCCTTTTTATTGGGAGAGCCTATGAGGAAATTCCCTGATTAAATCATCAGTACTGTTGTCTCTGCCTTAAACTGTTGCTTTACGTTAATTACTGCCCTCCTACAATAGAAGGGCACCCATCGATACAGCACAGATTTCTCTTAGAAGATATAGGCCAAATTCTCCACAGTTGTCATTGTAAAGGTGGAACTGCTAGTTGTAACTGAAAGCAGAAGGTATTCTTAATTCCCTGAATTTCACCCTGGGTTCAGATTAATTTTTGGCTCCTTATTTGCATGGCAGTGTCTGCATACAATCTTAGTGTTCTTGATCTGTATTATATTGTAGACTGCACTGAAAGCAGGTTAAAAAACAGTGATTTTCTTGCTTTTTAGATCCGATATCAAACTGAAGACATAATCTTATTTTGTGTTTTGATGTAGATGTGAAGCATTTTTCAGGTACTTTATGTAAAAAAAAAATTAGGAGAACTGATTTTTGCACAATTTCAGGGTCTCCAACCTGAGAGACTGTTTAGTACCTCATAAAAAATTTAACCCTCTGGAGTCCAGCTCTTTAATTTATTCCTTTCTGCTGTCTCCTGTAGGAGAAACAAATACACAAAAGGCCTCTTTGCATGCTAGAGACATTAGAAAATACTTCTGGATTAACGTAGATACTCACTGGTTTGTAGCCAGCTCTTAAGATGTGGATCTTTCTGGATTTGACTCACAACTTTCTCTCATTAGAGTGACTCTAAATTACTGTGGAAACTGGGAAAAGGAGTTTCTGAGTTTTGGGAAGACATTCCTGTTAGTGAAAGGGCTTTTTGAATATGAAATAGTCTACTTCATATAATGCTGCTCTTTTATATTGCATTGGTTTATGAACTGGGGTCAAACATCATGGCTGTGAATTAGAAACTTAACTGCCTGAATTTTAGTGTGATCTTTCTGGCAAGTGTTCAGTGATCCAGTGAAAAAATTTAATCTTTTTTATTCTTCACTAGTTTGGCCATCATAAGCAATGTTGTTAATTACAGACTCTAAAGTAGCAGCTCTCTGACTTTTGCAACCTAGAACTCACTTTGTCTGAAGTGCTGCATTTGCCACCTTCGTGGTACCAATTAGTATGTTTATAATGAGCCTCCACTCCAATACGGTAATCCTCAGCCTACACGCCTGACAGCAACTTGCGTATCTCAGTGGCAAACACAAAGTCAGGGAGCTATGTTCTCTGTTGTATGGGAAATCCACCTCTCTCTAATTCTATCCCAAATGTGTCAGCGCTTTATCACTACCCTTTTTTAATGGATAACACAAAAATAATGGGTTACAAACATTAGAGAGTTTTAATGCAGAGGTTTTAAGAAGCAGTGAATACTAGTTTGAAGCAATCAAAGAAAGAAAGAGATAGATGTGTGTTCCTAAAAGCTAGTGAATGGTCTCCATTTGTTTTAAGAGGTAGCATAAATGGAAGGATTCAGTTTTCAAGGCTTGCTGGCAAGTTTGCTTTCAGAGTCATGTCAGGCAGAAGTAGCAGAGGGTGCAGAGTTGTAATTTCTGCAGGGAAGTCATGCTTGTCAGCTTGCAGGAGTGTTGTGTTTGCCAAAGTGTCAATATACTTTGACACCTAAACGCTGACAAACCAAAATACTGTGTTGTCACACAAGGGAGATGGTTGGAAAAGGTGCGTGGTGGAAAGTGACTGAAAAGCAAAGGAGAGAGAAGGAAAAAGCTTGACATGCAGTCTGCTGGGGCACTTCCACCCAGTGCTAACATGTGGGTTTGACGGTCCTCATTACAGGGTGGGTTGTCTTGCAATGAATTCAGCATCACCCAAGTGAGGTGAAGTGGGTGTGGGCTGAGCATTTGGGATGAAGAACAATAGCTGAGCTTGTGGAGTTCCTCTGAGTGTTGACACATGCCACTGGCTTTCCCCCATGCCGTGGTGATGTGCTGCTGTGCCCTCTGTGCCAGCCAGCGTTAGTCAAACCCACTGGGATGGCTGGGCTGGTCCCACTCACCACCAGCCTTCCTCCTCCCTCCCACCACCTCTCAGAGGTTTGCTTTCACTGGGTTTGGGGCAGTGATGTAAAATAGAAACTTTCCACCCAATTTTTTTTCTATTTAAGGATTTAGAGGCATAGGACCCGAAGCTGGTTCTGCCTCAGAGGCTTGAACATTTTTGTGCTCGTCCTGCTAGACTGCTGCTAGGCAGGTGGTCCAGATCACACACACACACCCCGCCGTGTGTTGCCCTCACTGCTTTTTCTCCCTTTCCCCTTCTTGCCACCACTGGGGTTTTCCCAGCTGCACAAGGGAGTGAAACCAAAGGGAAATGAATTGTGTTTTACTTTGGGTTCATTTTCAGCTGGGTTAGTTCCCTTCTCCAGCTCACTCCACAGCATCCAAATATTCATGCTGGCAGGAGCAGGCAGGACAGGAAAGAGCAGCTTCAGGTGGCGAGGAGGGCCAGAGCATCCTTTTCAGCAGCAGCCCTGGTTTACACTGGCTTTATGCACGTCCATACAAGCACGATAGATAAAACTACCTCAGGAGGTAGGGTTGTCATTAAGACATTGCACCAAGAACTGGGGTGGCCAAGGCATGGAGGCTGCAGCCACCCACAGAAGGCTGACACCATCCAAAGCCCACCTCACTGTGCAATGTCAGAGATCACCTCTTCCAAACATTTTTGGAGCAATAGAAGATATAGATAAACTTTTATTCTCAAGTTTTTTTTAAAGAAGCTCCACTTGGAAGAAACTTCTCTGAATAAAGTACTGTCACTTTTCAAATTCTTTTTAGAATTTTCCAAATTCATGATAAAAAGAAAATCTGTGATTTTTCCCTAATAATGACTTCTCTATATACTTAATACTAGGTTATTATTCATGCTTTTATGTTCTTATACTATGCGACTTACACTTTACAATGTGTCACCTTTTATAAGAAATTCTACTTTTTCCTACATTTTTGTGAAATAATGCACAGTAGTTCTTGAGTTTTATAGTTCCCTGGGGACTTTTTGAGTATTTAAAAGATGAGCTTGCTGTCAGCCTCCATACCTCTGACTTTTTATTTGAAGAAAGTATTGGCGTCTTATTGCCTAAGCTCAGGTATGGGAACGCATTCATGCACATTTCATACAAAGCTTGTGTTGGTGTGTCTTGGGTATGTAACAGTAATAACATTTTTCTAGGTAAATAATATGTAAATGATATCGCTTGCAAAGCACAGACTTTGGGGGTTTGTTAATGAACAACTATAGTATTGAGTTCTTAGGATTTGCTTATGATTCTTATTCCTGTCAAAGATGCGGCATTTGTTTCAGCGTCAGGGATGCTATGGGCATAGGTAGTGTGCCTGAAGCGTGTGCCTGGACTCAGGACTTTAAGGTGCAGGGTCCCCCCAGAGCACTTACTGGTTTTGACTGGGTGCCAGCCTCAGCACTGGTGGGGCCTGTGGGAGACGGCAGAGGCCTCACTGAGATCCCGTTGCCCATTGAACTGAGGACGGGTTTACCCAGTGGCTGGTGGGGCAGGGAGCTGGGATGAGCTTATAGAGCGACTTGGGGACCGGGGCTGGGGGACGGGGCACCCCGAGGTGAAGGTGCCTGCTGGCCACTACCCATTGCTTCAAATGGATGGTAACTCTTTGCAAGTCCTCCTACAATCTGTGTGCGTGATATCTTCTCACAGGTCTGAGTACATACATATCTTAAGGCCAGACTAGTTCCACAGAAACTAACTTCCTGCCTCCGGCAGTGGCGCATTAATGCAGGGTGCACAGATGGAAACACGGAGGGGTCCCGACCTGCCTGGTGCCTGGTGGTCAGGCTAAGCAAGAATGAAGTCATTAACACAGGACTGCATTTGTTTGGACTCACGCTATAACTGAACACTCTTGCAGTGACCGTAATGTTAATGGATGTAAAGAGGTTGCTGGCTTGCAGGTGCTCACCGGCGTGGCATTTTTGGATGCGTGCAGTGCCCTGACCAGGTGGGGCTGGTCCCTCAGTCTGGGACTGTTGGCATCAGAGGCAACAGAAACGGCCTTGCTCTCCCCAAGCAATCTCCTTTCCACCCACATCCACCCTCACAGTTTTCACTAGGGCTGGCTGCTTTTTGCCATGATTTTTTACAGATATATCCTGCTGTTTTCCATTGGTGAGTTTGAAGCTGACCTCTCGCTGTGAATCCACTTTTTTAATGCACTTAAAAATAACATCATCAAAATAAAAAGTCTTAGTGTAGTTTTGTGTTGGTGCTTGCTCTAGGAACAGCCCTGTTTAAAGCAAATCCTACAAAGGGTTTTGCAAAGGTCTGAAGAACGAAAAGTACTTAGTGAATGTTTTCCTCATTTAAAAAAAATCTTTGGTTTGTCATAACTCTGTGACTTGGCCTGAAAATTCCAAATTTATTTGGCTCTGTTGGTCTTGGCTGCAGTGCGCGTCTTCTGCTAATCTTGGAGAGTTAATGAATTAAGTGCAGTTACTTATTAAAGCAGCTGCACATCGCTGATGTTGCAGAGAGCCATGCAGCTGTGCTCTGGCCTCAGCATGCAGCGGGGCAGGGGAGTCAGTGCGGGGGTTGCAGGGGCAGGTGTAGGGTACAGGGGGAGCCACACCAAGGCCATTGAGAACCGTTCCCCAGCATCCATCGCTGTTTCCCCACCACCACCTCCTTCTTCATCAGTGCTCCTCTGGTTACCAACCTGCCCTGTTCCACAGCTTACCTTGTGCCTGGAAAAGGCCACCGTGTGCCCAAAAGTATGCCTGCTAGTTTTCCCTGTAAAAAGTATTGCACCTCTCTACGAGTCCTGCCTGTGCCATGTCCTTAGATGGTCATGGTTACAACAGAAGTGCTACTACTCAAAAAGATAATAAGCACTTAATCCACCTGAAAGACTTGAATTGCAGCTGATGAGATTTCTCAGCAGTGAGCGAGGGCTGGGGGCGGCGGGCACTGAGGGAGCCGCCAGCGAGTCCTCCCCCACGCCTGGTTTATCTCTGCTGTACCCCTTCAAGGTCTTATTATATGGTGCTTGCTTTTTCTTAGGAAATCGATCTTTCAGCGTGATGGTTCGGTCAGCATTGCCTCTTCAGTGAAGCCTTGGATAAGTTTGTATGCCTATAAAATGCAATGGGTCGGGTTGTTGTTTTGGTTTTTTTTTAAAATTAAATTGTTTTCAGATCTAACAGATACATGCCCACTGCACTGATGCAGCTCCTCATTTTTGCTGAAAACAGCAAAGCAAACGAGAAGCTCTTTTACCTAGGAAAAGGTCTTGATATGTTAAATATGGCTTTTTTGTGTTGAATTCTGCCTTTTAGTCTGAATTTAGACTTGCCGTTAGATACTTCTATGTCTTTTCCCACTAGGTTAAAGCACGTTTTATGACTGGAAACCTCTTTCCTCTGTAACAACCTGAATGTTGCTAATGAGTCACCTCTGAGCTCTCTTGGGTAAATAAGAAAGTCTTTTCCTATTGTTTCATTTCTTCCATCTCAGATAAATTTTGTAGCATTTTCTTGAATCCAATCCTGCTCCAATCTGTCAGTGTTTTCCCCTGATGGATGGGCAGCCACTGGGACAGGGCATGGTGCTCCCCCGACAGCTTCACCTCTGTTGTAGATCCTCATCCTTTTTTCCTTAGTCTTTGCCGGTACGGCAATTTTCCAGCTGGCTGCGTGGGTTTAATGTAATTCAGAAGAACACTCCTTATCAGGCGACTCAAGACAACTTAAATAATTGACACATAGCTGTGTTTATCCCCCTCCCTCCAATTTTCACCCTTCTCCAACTGTTAACAAAAATTGGTTTCTTTCAGATCACTGATGAAGATATGGAGCAGTTTTGTGTCAGAAACCAGATCCCTCTAGGCCCCATTAAAAAAGCTACTGTTGGGTGATGAATCCCACTTACGATCAGAGGGGTTTCATTCATGTGTGTGAACTCACTGTCAGCTGCTTTTTAATTGATTTAGCATCGGCTGCATTGATGCTGTGTGAGCGCTTTCCAAAAAGTCAGCGTTGCTAGCTGCACACGTCTGGGAGCTGCACAGAGGTCTGTCCTGGGACTGCAGATGGTTTCTGCACGTCAAACTCATGGTTCTGTCAGAAAACAGCAGCAAGTTTGCTTGACCAGGCCTGTTTCTTGTAAAACCACGCTGGTTAGAGTTAATTATGCTATCACCTTTTCATTAAGAGTATAACTTGGATCACTGTGTTTAGAAATTAAGGGGAATCTATTTCATTTGGTTTATGTTATATGTAGGATCCTGAGTCCAGCCTGCTGATTGTAATATATAGGAAGTACAATTTATTTGTTTCCCACAAGCTTTCATCCAAAAAATCTGGGAGTGTGTGGAATGACAAGCTGCCGTTTACTAGCAGAGCCATTCCTGACTGACAGCCTTTTCTTTATTTCTCAATTCATGTCCTCCAAAAAAAAGAAGACATGATATATTATGGATTTTAAAAGGGTGTTTGTGTGGGTTCCTTCCCCTTAGTTCTCTCTTCTGTCTTCTGTCTACTGGAGAGCTTGACAGACTGTTTTAGCATTACTGATTGCAATAACACACCAACCAAAATTCATCCATGAAACACAACTATAGTGCTGATTTTCAAAAGCTTTAACAAAAGGCGACCCATCTGGAGCATCTAAAGCTCTCGTATGGTTTCTTTTAGAGTGTGAAAATTGAAACACTCCTTTCAGAGAACCCAGAAGTAAAATTGGTTTTGATGTGTAATGTACTCAACAGTTGTTTTCCAACACATTTGTTTTTTCTTTTCTTTTTTTTTTTTTAGTGTTATAATTCATAAGCGGTTGAGGATTCCATTCCATTCCGTTGCTTATAATTTTCATCTTTGTTACCTTCTTTATGTTGTATTAAACCTTGAACAAAAACAAAATTTACATGGTGGTGATAAGCAGCTCTGGGTTTGATACTGCTCCAGACTATTTTATTTTATTGATTGAGACATTTATTATTACATTCCTTTGTCTAGTTACATGGTTACCAATGACATATTCTGTGTAACAGACTAATAAAGTGCATTTCTGTGGCACTTCCCATCCATTGATCTGGATGTACTTTGCTGACATTCCCTGTGGATGGAGGAGCTGTTATCCTGATCCTAGCAAAGGTGAAAATTAGCCACAGATAGGATAGGTATGGGACTCAGCAGCAGAGGAAAATGATTCATTAGCCTTACTTTTACCTTACTATCCAAGTCTGTGACCTAGCCAGAGCACTACAGAAAGTCTTTGATTCATGTGCATAGGAGGAGAGCCAAAGCAACAAAACCATAGCCAGCTAACAGGGTCAGGGTTTCCAAAGGCTTCAGTCTCATCAGAAGCTGTTGTGCGTGGTCTGCCGAGAAGCTGCACAATCCAGATGTTAGATCAGACCTGAGATCCCTCCTCGCTCCTGCCCATGATTCAGGATTCTCACACCAAGCATCCCGCAGGCGTTGTTACCAGCGTCTGCCAAAGATTAGAGGATGGGTGTGGAGGGTGCTGGGGAGCTGGCAGGAGTGGACCTCTTCTGTGTCATTAGACAGCTTGTATCACTCTCATGTCGACTAATATTTTACTTTTTTTTTTTTTTGGCACAGCAAATATTAAAACAGTTGAAATTTCTGTGGCTGACATGTATTTCAACCTGAAGGAGTAATTCCCAGGGCCAAAATGAATCAAGGAGGTTGCTGCAGGCTGAAATGGTGTTTTAGCTGTTGTGTGGTGTGGTTTTGTGACTTGAGTTGACAGCAAAACATGGTAAAAAGAAAAATGTTATATTTGAAGTGTTTCAAGCTTGTGTTCGTGGAGTTTGAAAAACAGAGGATTTGACAGGGAATGCTGTGGGCCCATTAAGGTGACAGCCACCCTTCCCTCCCCAGGTTTGCATGGACTGTTTTGGGAAAGGGAAACGAGCACGCTGAGAGGGGCAGTCAGTGATGTTTAGCAGAGAAGACTGACAGCTCGGAGTCAGGTGACAGCAAAGAACCTGAATAATGAAGCACTTAAATAGTTGCACATTTTCATTGAACTTAACAAAACCTGGGGCATGAAGGCTGTGATTTAGTCCTCTGAGAGCAGTGAAGTGACCCTGTGAGCCTGATGGCAGCGTGGCGCTTTGTGCCTGGGACGAAGCCTGGCTTTTGGCAAGGTCACTTGTTGCCACAAAGCGACCTTAAGGCTAATTTTTTGGGTGCTGTATGCTCACAATGAGTGAGTTTCCTTCAAAGCTTCTGGCTTAAGACACAAGGTTGCAGAGGATGTATTTGGGCAGCATGGCCTGTGCCAGGACTGATGAAGGTAAGTGACAGTGAGGCACCAGCATTTTCCTACAGCCGGTGCTGCTGAGGCTCAGTCTCTGTGCAAAGTTTCACTGTTGCTCCCTTGTTTCTTAACATGACCCAGAAACAGAGGGAAGAGACCTGTGACGTGAGGAGCGTAGCTCTGATGTAAGTGGGAGCAGCACTCATTTCAGCTGTGCAGAAGTATTTTCACCAGCTCTACATCTTTCCCTGCTGAGCTCTACGGTTTTGTTTTGCTACACACGTGGCTGCAAGCCCTGTTGCATAACCTTTCTCCCTGCAGAAGCATACTCTCTGGTGATGCTTGCTGGAAGTGTTTTGTGGTACCTTAGGGACACCCTTGGTTTTCAGTATGGTGGTAATGCATAGATAGCACAGGAAGGTGGGAAGGATTTTATCTGAGCGTGCTGTTCTGACTGGTTTACTTGTCCAGTTTCTTCTTTGCTACTGCAAAAGAGGAAAACAGCAAGTATGGTGACAGTAGTTTCTGTGTAAGTTATTATTTCCCCTCATTCTAAAATAAAGAGAACATGAGGTAGATTTGTGTCAACAGAAAATCCTCCTGACCAAATCTTTTTCAAACATCAAGAGCACTGGAAAAAATATGATTCTCCTTAAAATAATGTAACTAGCCTGTTCCAGGCAGAATTTCACGGTATTTCATCATGTGCAGTACTGGTGGAGGTGTGCCCAAAGAAGAGGTGACTTGTAGTGTTGTCTGCACTGCTGCCTGTCTTGGTGGACACACCATAACTTTTATGCTAAGGATGGTCGCTCCCACTTACTAACATGGTGCTTGTCTAAGTGATTTCAGTGTTTTTCATTTTTGCAAATACAGCAGTGTTGTTAGTACCAGTCTTGATGAAGAAAGAAGCTGTTATCACTCATTTACTTAGGGGTGATTCTCCTCCCCTCCTCTTCACCAGAAGTAGAAGAGTATAAAGTACGACCTGGGAGAGTTTTAAATGAAGACTTTCATATGTTTTTAAAAGGTGAGAGATTTCAAACTGATACCTTTTCATCTGTGGATATCAATGAATGGATAGCACTGCATTTTTTTTTTTCTAGCAGCTGGCGTAGAAAAGAAGTTGAGGGGAAGGAAGGTCAGCGATTAGAGAGGAATGCCTTGACCTCTGTTCCAGACTTAAGTGAAAAAATATGAGAAATACCTCCTAAACTGCCAAAACCACCTGTGGATAAGTGGTGGCTGTAGTAGTTAAGCTGTCATTCATGAAAACTGAGGAAAGGCAGAGGGATGGCTGTTTACTTTAAACATCTTGGGGAAAGAGAGGATTTCCATGACAACACAGAGTTCAATGCTAGCACTGTATAATAACACAAAAAAAAGTCTCTTTCAAGATATCTAGCTGAGTCTCCTGACTGAGCTCATCTGTCACCTAAACAGTTTAGTTTGGGATGTTGAGCAGGGCATGTATGGAACGAGTTAGAAGGAAATGTTTGAACCAGTGGAAGTGCACTACAGCACCAGTACCTTGCCTTTCTGGGTAACTGCGACGACATAAGGATCAAGATTTTTTGCCTGTGATTTACTCTCTGATGTGGGCATGTCTGTTCCAAGATTTACCCCTCTGCAGAATGCATTAAATTCTTGCTTTACGGTGATGTTTTCAAATTTGTTTCCCATGATTTTTAAGTTCTCAGATTATAGACACTGCAAAATGACCGCTGTTTTTAAAAGTAAGCAGTTCTTAAAAGTAAGCCATGCTCATATAGCGATTTTGAAGATATTACAGTCACGTATTTTGGGGAAATAATGCTGAAATAGGCAAGGAAGTCAGAATCCACATGGTGCAAAGTACTCTGGTGCATGTTGTCCATCCTGTGTTATCCCACTCATCGGCTGTACAGGAACAGTTCTTTTACAGGAATAGGACAATAGCCTGAGCTATGAAGTATAATTTAATTTTCCTCTGACAAAAATAATTAACAGGATGGGAAGTCTGGGGCATTTACATGTTTTTGAGTACTGGTAAGAATAAGCCAAGATACAGCTATTACTAAGCAAGGCGAGAGTGTTTTCCTGCCAATGTTTCTGCACGCTGTTGCTGTTGGCCCCCAGAGTGAAGGAGCTAGGGGGAGAGATCTATTTTAGACTTTGATGAACATCTCTCATTTCCACATTGATTACGAGACAGGTAGTGAGAACTGGAGAATTCAGGCTTTGAAATGACTAATATGTGTGTGGGCAGTCTTGCTCTACATGCAGGGTACCTTGTTCCTTCCCAGCTATCCAAGGCTCTGACTGTAGAAACCTTTTCCTTGCACTTACTCTCCCAATGTTACCACTGTTTTGCCTTCACATTGGTGCTAGCAGGATGGAGGCTGTTAATCTGGGTCAAATACATCAGGGAGCTGCTCATTTGTAACATTTAAACCATCGTCAAACCATTTCCAAGTTTGGACAACCAAATAGCAAAAGTGTTGTCAGTTGCCAATTTTTTTGTCTGCCATTTGGTTTAGTTCCCTTTTTCTCAGGGAAAGATGTCTTGGAGGGTGGAGCGTGATTTTACTTCTGCAAGCAGCTGCCAGGGCCGTGCAGCCGCTCTCCTCCCTTTCTGCCTGTCAGGTGGCTGCTGCATCTGGCCCCGTCCTCCACTCTCTCCTCCTCCTCCTCCTTTTTTCTCCTCTTTCCTACCTGCTACTCTATTTTAATAGTGTGGTGTAACTAGCCAAGACCAGCAACGTGACTGTAATACAAAGACAAATCAGAAGCAGTGCTTTCAGCTTTCTGCTAGTGAAGTTTGCCAGGTCTTGCTGAGACAGATAAGGCCATATTTACTCTCTTTAATGACACTGGCCAAAAACTACTTTGCAAGAGAGGAAGGTGCCCAAGGAGAAGCAGAAATTTCTTTCTTAGGGATTCTTTTTCCCTTTATGCTTTAACTTAAATGAATTTCAAAAACAGCTTAAGGTCGTCTACAACTCTTTTATTTGTTCCCCAAAAGAAATGTAATATCCTTAAATACCATTTGAACTATAGATACACAGATATGTGGTTTCTCCTTTAAAAACAGTGACATTAAAAAGACAATATTGAGGATTTTTTATACTTGTGTCTTTAATAGAACCTAATTATTTTATGTGACATTTATTTGTTGATGTGTTAAAAGCTTTGTGTATGTGTTGCTTGTTTTGTAGGAAAAAGCAAGGAGAGCTTGATATAAAATCCCAAACTGCAATTAATAGCCCACTTCTTCATTCTTTAGTTCTCTGACCAAGAGCAAACAATTGGGGAAAAAAATGCTTTAAATCAACCCAAAACAATTCTTTCTTGCCCAAAAAAAGAAAGAAAAAGCTCCATGCATCTTGTTCCAGTGCTTTCTCTTTCTCTGTGTCACATTTAATCTTCAAACTCTGCAATAAAAGCAGATGAGATAAAAGCCTGGGTTAGAAAACCAAAGAGGAAGGGTGAGCCCACTGCCTCTTTACTCAGTTGCAGATAATTATACCACTAACCCGAGACGTGAGAGGCTCAATTCCCTTTACTGCCTGGGGGCACTTGAACCCATTTCCAGGAACACTTCCTATAAATGTGAATGGGAGCGGCTGATCCCAGAATACCCTTTTTGTTTTGCCAATGGTGTTCCCGCTTTGCACAGCTTACTTAAATATTCATTAAACGAGGGGGAAAGTGAGCTCTCTGCAGCAGAGTCGGATGCAGAGCGGTGCCCAGGGAGCTTGTGGTCCTCAAGCCATCAGCCCGCTGCTAAACAGCCACCACTATTGCAGTGGGGCTGCAGCATCACCCAGATCCGAAGCCATCCCACTTCGGGGACCAGATGTAACGCACTTCCCTGCGCCCACAGACTTCTCTGTTTCCTCTGAGATAGTTTGGCATCCGTAATGCACGACCACATTATTACTGTACAAGGATGCTGTAGGAGCGGTAGCTGCACAGTCACCCAGCCTCCTGACACAAGGCACAAGTACGCCGCGGTTGCGTGCGGCAGGCGCTGCAGATGGAGAAGGCTGAAAGTCAGCTCCATGCCCAGGACAGTGCTGCCTGGCCATGGGGTCTTCAGCTGGGGCATGGCAGGTCCTGACCGAGCCCCCGCCCAGGGGCATGAAATTGGGCGTCACAGCTGAGAGACCCAGCTCTTGTACAGAAAGTACATTTCCTTCTCTGCCCTTTTCCCACAGTGTTTTGGGAATCTATATACTCTTGCTTTCTTCATTTTTATTAAATGTACCTGGACATCAAAGCATTCTGGAAACAGTACTATGAAAACCTGGGGATTTTTATCATTTTTCTTTAAGGCACCTCAAAATTTCATTTCCCAGTAAATTGCTACATGTGTCCCAACTCTAATTAACTGGTTAGTATTGCAACAGTGATCAAGGGCTTTAAAACACTCTGGGTAGGAGACATCTCCCTCAACTTTATCAGTACATTATATCATCCAAGTCAAACCTTATCTTTGCACTGCTCTTAATAATGTCTTGTCTGCTTTCCCCATAAATACCTAACCCTTTCTATCCATGCCATCCCTTTTACTTGGGGGATAAAAAAGAACCTGTGAAAGGTAGCATCTTCTTACCTTGTAAGTTCTTTCTTTATGGGAGTGAGACCTGCAGATTATTACTGCTGGCTTCTCCTGAGCAGGTGGTCACTTCTGGCTCCCAGGACTGCATCTTTCTATGGACACTCATTTCACCATATCGTTATCCCCATCTCCCTCCTTTTGCCTCCTGCTTTCTTGCACACATTCTAATCTAGCTTCTTTCCCTGATTCTGTAGCTAAAAGGAACCTGATCCCAACGTTGGAGTTCCAGATGTTACACCAGTAAAAATACTTTGTAATATGTTTTCTTTTACGTGTACTTAACAGATGGAGTTATTTCTTAGCTTTGTGTTCATAGCCAATTTGTAATCCCTCTGGAAAAAAAATGGTTGCTAATCTTATTTATAAATAAAGTGAAAGTATATACAAAGTTCATAAGCATTTTAGCTGGTATAAATAAATATAAATCATAAATAATAAATATAAAATAAATAAATTAGTATAAATAAGTAAAATATTTATATGCAAATATTACAAGGATGTTTCTGTTTCTAATAATACTGTCAGTTTTATCTGTACCTCCAGGTGTTTTGTCCTTTGATTTGTCATCACTGTCTCGGTGGTGTTAAAAAAATAACTATTACAAAGTATTTTTAGGGGAAAAAAACCAGTCTTGTTTAAATATAGAACTTTTCCTTTCTGTTCCTTTGGAACTCATAGAAACAAAGACTTGGTGCAAAAGCAAAAATTTAATTTACTGCAATCCGAACTGTATACAACGTTGTCATTAAAAAAGTTTGATAATGGAATCAAGTCAGATGAGTGAAAAGTAAATACACCAGTGCATAAAATAAGTCCTTACCAGTTCTGTTCAGTGAATAAAAACATTTTAGTTTAACAGTATGTGCTCTCAGTCAACTCTGTTTAAAGTAAAATATATCAAAACCAGACAAGATCTTCAGGAACTTTAAGCTAATTTATTTAAGTGAATGGAGCCACCTACAGATTTGACCCTGAATATCTGATAAGATATACAGCCCAAATTTTCACAAGCGTGTAAATCAGACGTGTGCATAGTGCAAATCACATTTGGTACTAAAATTTATTTACTGGAAGAGTGGATTTTTATAAATATAACTTTCGAAGAGGTGATACCTACTGCTGTGCTGCTTCGCCATCACACTTCTCTCTTCTCAAAGCCTTGTTCTTACTCAGCAGAAGACCTTTATGCTCAGTATTGGGTTTGGCAGTGAAGGGTGGCACTGAGACAAACCTGGACGTGTCACACCTGAAGGAATTTCACTGACTAAGACATGAGATGAAGCCCTATTGCCTTCCTCACAACTTGGCTACAGGTGGGACACTTTAAAAAACAACCCCAAAGTTAATGTTTTAACAGTTTTGTGGTCTTCGCCACCAGTGTTGTGCCAGACCCATTTCAGAAGAGAAGTCTGATCTTGCATTTCAGTGATGAGCCGTTTTCTGACTTGAACCCTTCGGTGACACCTTCTGCGGGGAGGCTGGGTGCCAGGGAGCACCGCTGTGCCAGGCAGCACTGCTGCACAGCTCGCAGCGCATGGGGCAGAGATGTTTTCTGGCCCATCTCATCACGAGGACCCTGTGCTGGGGTGTCATTGTGTGGATGTGTGTGCATGGATGCCAGACCCAGTGTTTGACGTAATGTGGGCACCCATGGAGAGGGTCAAGGCTTTGGTGCAGCTCCGGAGAACTCGTCCCTGCCTGCCTCACCGCTTTCTTACCCACCAGTCTTGAAAATGGAGATACTTTGGTGTAGATTTACCAGGATGGAAAGAAAGCTAGACACTGCTTATTCACATAGTCCTGTGGGGGTCAATGAGCCCATGAAAGGCAGGGTGGCCTTTCTAATGATATATAAATTGCCTCTGCATCTCTTGCTTCCTCTCTTTTGAATGGCATCAGGATTTAAGATTGGTACGAGACGGAAGAAGAGTGTGACTGAAAAAACTCTGTAGTAAAGCTGGGTACAGCTACACCGGAGGAGCTTTCCTGCGAGCTGTGTGCGGATGGGAAGGGAAGCGTCATGGCTCAGATGGGTTCCCAGGAGACAGCCACTTTATGGGAAGGGGCCTCTGTAGATGATCTGAAATCCAAACATGTTTTGTATAATTAAAAAAAAATTCTCTCTGTATATATTTTTTTAAAAAACAGACAGTCCTCACTGTAGACTTCAGCGTACCCACCTTCCAGCTCCCACCTAAATCTTCAGGAAAAGCTTGGGAGAACTGCTAAGCTCACAGTGTGACCCAAAGCTGACTCATCCCTTCTCTCTCTGGGGCAAGACAAGCTGGAGGGTAAAATCTATATAGCCCATGACTGAAAATACTACATGGTATCTGTCAACCAGCTCTAGTGCTCAAGACTTCGGTTGCAGTTGCAGTGGGACAGAGTCAAGGGAGGAGCACCTGGGCGGTGTGGAAATGAGCAGAGTGCGGAGCAGGTACTTTCCCCAGTGCTATACACAGTGGCATATGAACACTGCTCCAGACGGAGAATGCCTTGAAAATTCACTCTGGAGGTTAAAAAGCTGGGGATGGCCATCAGAAGATATGTGTAGGTGAAAAAAAAACTTAGCTGCTTTTTGTAAATACAGATGTTAACAAATACCCTCAGAGCATTTTCATGAGGAACTTGGGGATCTATGGAGGCTCCTGCTTACCAGCAGGTGAAATCAGATATAAACTTACCCACTGGCCAACCCAGGCTCATTTCCTGCCCTTCGTTTTTCCAGACTGTCTCCTCTACCCTGTGCTAGAGGTGGTTTGAGCCCATCAGAGCTCTGATGAATCCTAAACATGTAGTCAATACGCTAACTGTGCTCAGCAACTGGCAGTATGTTTTCATTAGAAGGAATTTTCTTAGCTGAAAGTGTGATGCTTTGACAATGCATCACCTGATCGATTTCTCATTTTTAAAAGTAAAGCATGCAGGCTACGTTCTTAATTTCTTCCCACTTTGTATAAATACTGCCAGATGTCAAAAAAAACCCCAAAAGTATATAAAATGCTGATGTCTTGATTAACATTTTTAACTCGCCCGTCTCTAGTTGCATAAATGGCAGAGAAGCTGTGGAGTGGAGAGCAAGCCTTGGTGTGCCCAGCTCCTGGAGCACCTCATCTCCTTTGTGCTTGAATTCCTTCCGCTGAGCCCAAACAGGGTTTCGCTCTTTAGTACAGCTCAGGCTTCTTTCCAGTCAGTCCAGATTGGCAAATTTCAGTCCAGATGGTTATGGTAGATATGGTACCCTCTTTTTTAATCTTGACTAAAGAAGTGAATTAAGTGGGCTATGAGTAGCAATGACTGTATGAATTTCACATTTTTGCCTAGTCCATCTGCCAGGCTGAAAAAAAGGAAGGCAGGCAAACCATTTCAGTGTAAATTAGGGTGCCTGAATTGCACAAATCCAATTAGTTAGCAGGCAGGACATTGCTCTGCTATTACTACTATTTAAAAAAAATATATATCTTTGGCAAAATGCATGTTGAGTAGTAAATCTTTCCTTTTCAGGCTTGCCATCCATTTGGAACCTTTGTCCCACATTTACATGGAAATTTTACTCCCCTGGAACACAAAGCTTTCCCTCTCAGTGTGCAGGCTGCATTAATTGTCAGTAATGTGGACGGAAATATATTCCATGGCATTATAACATCAAAACTGAATGGGATTAATAGCCCGTCCTGTTGTTATAAGAAGTTTGGCACCGTGTGTTTTATCTGTCAACAAGATGACTATTTATATTGGGTTTGGGTAACTAGCATAGTAGCCCGAAGTATAATTGCTTATCTGAATGCACACAAAACTGTTTTCTGGGAGGACTTTGTGCTTGAAACCCGCTGTGGTGGACATTTCCTTTGCCGGGATGGAGAGGACAGTGCAATGTGCTCCATGTGACACTAGTGCAGCTCTGATCACTCAATGTGACGCTTTTTCAGCAACAGCTGCCTTTCGTAATAACAGTTTGCACTTTCTTTTAACACTGCCATGGCAGTCCTCCCTGCTCCCTCACGTGGAGCTGGCTTGCAGCCCTCTGAAGCTGGTGAAGTTCCCACAGCTTTGAGCCATGCTGCAGGGGCCCAGATCCTTCCCTTCTTATCGGCTTCTCTTCAGCACAAACCTCCATGGCTGCTAGTCTCATGCTCAAACAGGTTTTGGCTCTTGGTTCCCAGCAGCACTGTTGTTGACCTCTACTTCTCTTCTTCTAATGCCATTTTATTTAACTTAGAATCACAGAATGGTTTGGGTTGGAAGGAACCTTAAAGATCACCTAGGTCCAACCTCCCTGCCATGGGCAGGGACACCTTCCACTCAGCCAGGTTGCTCAAAGCCCCATCCAGCCTGGCCTTGGACACTGCCAGGGATGGGGCATCCACAGCTTCTCTGGGCAGCCTGTTCCAGTGACTCACCACCCTCACAGTAAATAATTCCTTTCTAATACCTAATCTAAATCTACCCTCTTTCAGTTGAAAGCCATCCCCCCTTGTCCTATCACTACATGGCCCTTGTAAAAAGCCCCTCTCCAGCTTTCCTGTAGGCCCCCTTTAGGTACTGGCAGGCTGCTGGAAGGTCTTCCTGGAGCCTTCTGTTCTCCAGACTGAACAACCCCAACTCTCTCAGCCTGTCTTCATAGGAGAGGTGCTCCAGCCCTCTGGTCACCTTCATGGCCCACCTCTGGACTTGCTTCAACAGGTCTGTGTCCTTCTTATGTTGGGGGCCTCAGAGCTGAATGCAGTACTCCAGAGTAGAGTAGAGGGGGGAGAATCACCTCCCTAGACCCACTGGTCACCCTTCTTTTGATGTATCCCAGGATACAGTTGGGAGCTGCAAATGCATATTGCTGCTCCATGTTGAGCTTCTTGTCCACCAACACTCTTCTGCCCAGGGCTGCTCTCAGTCCATTCTCCACCCAGCCTGTATCTGTGCTTGGGATTGCTCTGGCCTTGCAGGACCTTGCACTCAGTGGTGTTGAACTTCACGAGGTTTGCATGGGCCTTCCTCTCAAGCCTGTCAAAGTCCCTCTGGATGGCGTCCCTTCTCTCCAGGGTATTGACCACACCACACAGCTTGGTGTTGTCACCAAACTTGCTGAGGGTGCACTCAATCCCTCTGTCTGTGTCACCAACAAAGGTGTTAAAGCAGCACTGGTCCCAGTACCAATCCCTGAGGAACACCACTCATCATTGGTCTCCACTTGTACATCAAGCCATTGACTGCAACTCATCAAGTGTGGCCATCCAGCCAGTTCTTTTTCCACCAAGTGTTCCATCCATCAAATCAATGTCTCTCCAGTTTAGGGACAGGGGTGGTGTGTGGGACAGTGTCAAATGCTTTGCACAAGTCCAGATAGGTAATGTCAGTTGCTCTTCCCTTATCCACCACTGCTGTAACCCCATTGTAGAAGACCATGACACTTAGTGAAGCTGTGTTGACTGTCACCAGTCACCTCCTTACTTTCCATGTGCTTCTTTCGTATAGGCGTGAGTGCTGATGGAGGGCAAGAGCCCATAGGAGTAGTTTTCACCCACACTGGTGTTTCCTTCAGGCATAGTCTGTGTGGGTGTCCTCCTCTGTGGAGGCATTTTGAATCCAAACTTCAGCAGATTACTTCAACCTGCCTCTGCATGATGGTGGAGGAAAAGAAGTAACACATTCTGGTATTTATGCGTAGTTAAAAGCATTAGTTCAAATGGGTATTAATAATAAGCTAGAAGTATTTCAGCTGCAGACTGATCATTAGGAGAATGAAAGTGGGGAAGCAATTTACATTCTTTACTCAGTAGTAGCATTGCAGCTGAACGGCTGAAATGCCAAATGGATTTCATGTTGGAGGTCCATTTTCACACTTGATGAGAACTGAGGTCACACTAATAAAGCATGAAGTTGGATGTGCTGTAAATATGATACACTTTCCGCAAGTCTACAAAAAGTCATGTGTGTCCCAGTGTCCATGCTGAAGCTTTTTTGCCATAGATGGACTTTTCAAATGAAAGTGCATTGATTTGACTGCTTGAAGTTATTGAATCCCCCTCTATTAAATGCTTTAAGAAAGTAGCAGCTTAAAAATATCTGTACCCAAAAACCTGTGTTTTGACAGCCCTTTAGCTGAACTGTTGGTTTTGGATAGTTGACTGTCCTAATTTGACAAAATATTAAGATTATCTGATGGAGATTATTTTTAGTTTTGAAGAGAAAAATATTGTCTTTGTTGTCTCTTCCATTCTTCAGTCATGCACAAAAAATACAGAAATAAGGTATTAAATAGTATTTTAGTAAAAAAAGTCTAATATATAGCTTTTTAAAATTAAATTGAAGATCAATAAGAAACTTAATTTTGAGGACATTTCTTGACCATGTCAATCAGTTTGAACTGGCTGGTTATCTTAATGGACATTAATGCAGAGATTTAAAAAATCTGAAACAAGAATAATTTGCTGAAGTAGTTGGTTATTTTTAACACACACATGCACTGTTTACGATAGGTTTTTATTGCTGTGGGAATAGCAGACAACACTAACAACAACAAAAGATGAAAATTAAACATGTTTGTTAAAAATGAAGGTTGTTTTGAAAATAAAATTAGGAGACGGCAGACTCTAACTATATTTCCTGTAGAACAGTTCTTCTTAAGTTACTTAATGCAGTCTTGTTTCTCAGAATGTATTTGTATATGATGTTATTATTTTTGTTTTGAATGCATACAATTATCTGCAGAACCTTTTTAAATTAAAGGTGATAAAAGTTCTAGAACATATAATTATTCGTTCTTGATACTGCATGCTGACTTTCATACATAATTGCTAGCAGCAAGGTAGTCTTTAATATGTTTAAAAACCTGTGCTTGGAACAGAAAGCGTGGATATGAAGGGCTAGGGTTTTGGAAGGATTTACGTACAAGCCAAGGTGTGTTCTCAGACCGTGACATCTCTGTGCTCACAGGAGAGCTGTCTCCGTTCGCATAAATGCTGCCAGATGTGCAGGTTTGCAGGTCTCTCATACGCAAGTGTTCAGCCAGGCAAGGCAGTTCTGGGGCAGTGTCCTGGGGATGGACCTGGGGATGCTCTATGGACCAGCAGCAACATCTGTATAAGCTAAATGCCTCCGTTTTAGACAGCGTTTGCTGCCCCCACACCCCCCCACCTGAGGGGCCCTTTAGGAACAGACTGGCCACATCCACACTGTATAGCCCTCAGCCCCAGATCTCCTTTGAACCCCATATGGTCTTTGGTGGACCTCAGACACAATTATTATTTGTTGTGCATCTTTTTCATTCCAGGTTTCTGTAAGCACCAGGGTGGTGTTTTGGTAACATTGGAATGGAGGACCTGTGTTTAGTGCCTTGGGACCGTGGAAGGAGAGCACATGTAGTGTTCAAGGTCACTCACGATGATGTGCTGATATAATGTTAGAGGGAGAATGCTGTAAGGAGGACACAGAAAAATCTGGGGCAGTCTTCACCACACCGGCCTTAGGGGATGCAACGACATATGGCAAGATCATGCCCAGAGACTGCCTTGTGGAGGCCAAAACAGAGCAGGCAGCGGGCGAACAGCAAAAGGGGGTGAGCCTTCAGGAGCCGGCACTTGGCCTCACTCCTTGGCCTGCTTTTATTTAAAAGTATAACCAAGTGGTGCTGAATCACAGCAAAGCAAACATACAGAAGATCTGCTCATGGCAAATAGAGTAGCAGGAGAGTGCAAGGAACAGAGGACGTTTGACATCTATATGTTCAGGTAGTGGGAAGGTGAGGTAAATGTGTAACAGGTCAAATTAATTTAGGTTTCTTTTGTCCATGTCTGGTCAAAATTACTGAGCTAACCAGGCTAGTTCTTTCACTTTTATCTCTGGTCAAAATGATCTCTCTCTAAGAAAGCACATGGTTGACAGTTGGGCATCACTTTAGTCTTGTGTTGCAAGCTGGATGTGTGCGCTTAATGAAAAAGGATGAAAAATTTCCTTCAAAGCAATTTTTGTGAGAACACTGGGATTTTGGCCAAAACATTTATGTGGAAAGCATCTGCTTTCACAATAAAATGAAGATAGAAAGACCTGAACATTGGAGCCTGTTGCTCTAAATCCATCCTGTGGTGCTGCAGAGCAGCAGCAGTTTGGGTGCTTCACAACCCCAGCCCCTTGGTGAGCTGTATTCCTGATGGGGCTGTATTTCCCAAAAGGAAGCACGACTCTGTGCCATGATGTGCAGGATTACACTTCTTTTAAGGATAGGCTAAGTTTCCATATCAGGTGATAGTGACAGTGTGAGGTGTATTTCTGTGCACTCAGTTCACAAGGTCTAGTCAGCTCACGAGTTTTATTTTAATCACCCAAGATGTACAGTCTAATAGCACAGCTCTCTAACAAGACTTGGCCTCAGTCTACCCCAGGACTTCTTTTCAGCCTAACTTTGTTGAGCTGAGCCGTGATAAGGTATGATTTGTGGCTGGCAGGACCTTGCCAGCCAGAGCTCCTGGTGCGGGCATGGCTACACTGCCAAAGCTGCTGCTGGAGGAAGCTCGCCTGGCACAAGGGCAGCTTGGCCCCGGTGCCGACCACATCGCAGGGAGAAGCTCATTAGTTTGGTAGAGCAATGCCTCCTGCACCCAGCTTTCCATCCACCACTGCAGAGAGCGTATTCTGCAGTATTTATCACATGAAATCATGGGCTGTGGTTGCCTCCTTCATCATAGTCCCTTCCAAGGCACTTGTACTAGACATCACCAGCACCAGCCAGTGCAAGACCCAAAGATACCCAAGATGGAGGCAGGAACCTTACAAACAACAACTTGGTTGCTGTAATTTGCAGTCTCTTCCGCTCAGCAATATCCCTGACAGGTCCCGTACACCGCATACAGCTGGCTGTGTTGGTCCTGTGCCAAATGAGAATTTCCTGGTGTGAAAAGAATCCTCAGTTGTCTATTTTGAATCCTTTCTGGGCTTCCAGAATAGTGCAAATCATGTTTAACTGAGCTGTAGAGCTAGCACTGAATACCTTGAAGCAAACCCATAAATCAGAAAGTGAAAACTGGGTGTTACTGTCCGCAAAATACAAAATGGAGTGCCTTATGTTCTCCAGATTACTCTTTTTATTAAGCCATATTGCAATTATGACAACTATTTCTGAACGGGGTGCCAACTATTTTTTCCTCTGGCACCTAATGGTCATGCTTCACTATCTAATTCCCTCTGTGCAAGAGCAGAAGCAGGCGAGAGTCTCTTCTTCTACATCACTGTAAATCCAGGCAAACTTCATTTGCTGGAGCAGAATTAATCCACTCTGTATTTATGCCAGTTCAGCCCTAGTCATGGTCTGGCCTCTTATCTCTAGTAAAAGCTGCTATGTAATAGCTTGTGGAGATGCAGAATAGAGGAACACAGGTTCTTAATAGTAGGGATTTTGCTTGATGGACAAAAACTCAAATCAGCAAAACATAAGGCTCATGAAAGGCTTTGCTCATGTCTTTCTAAAACAGGGGTCCTCAAACTTTTTAAACAGGGGGCCGGTGCGTGGATGCAGTGGCAGGCAGTCATCTGCAGCTGCTTGGTTTCCCCCCCCAACACCCGGCGGGGGGGGGGGGGGAGTGGTGTCTGTAAATACCGGGGGCCGGATTGAGGACCCTGGGGGGCCATATCCAGCCAACGGGCCGTAGTTTGAGGACCCCTGTTCTAAAACCTTCCCAGCACCTGTACTGAGCAAAACAAAGAAACTGGTTTGCAGGTGCAGTTTTCCAACAACAGAAGTCCAGCAGCACTTCAACACTGGATTTTGCTCTTCCATCACATTCTGTTAACATCTCAGAGCAAAGCTGCGTATTTCCTAAACAGATAAAGCTGCACTGCCAGCTACAGGGTTTGTGGTTTGGCAAGTTCCATCCTGGCTGCCAGCTGCCTTAATGAAGCTAATTGGAGGTTTATCTGCAATGTGGAGAGTCCTGTGATTGGAGAGGCTTTGTCTCTGAATGTTGACTTTAAAGTGGAAAACTGCAGCAGCCTAGATTTAGATGGCTCTTAAGCTTTATTAAGTACTTTTTGGTTGATCACTCCTGTCTTGTCCTTACCGCATGATGCTGTATATGCCACCCTGGTGCTGGAAGAAGTCCCAGCTTTACAAAGGAAGGACATGTGGCCAGCCAGCCTTGCCAGTGTGGCCACCCTATTGCAGGCTGTCTGGTACAGGACTCTGTGGCACACCTGCTGATGGGCCATAAAATATAACAGCAGCAAACCCAGACATCCCTGAATTTAAATATTTTGGATACAAAATCAAAGGGCATTTAAGGGTTGCTCAGTGTTTGAAAGGCGAGTGCTAGCCCAGCTGCACTGCAGCCCTGCTCCTTGTTAAGCATTTCACCAAGTGCTTCATCATCCATATTGGAGCACCTGGATCCACACCAGCCAGGTGCTTTCTGGGGTATTCTGTAATCGATACAACAGCTGACCAAACTGGCTTAAATGCTGTATATCCTGTCGTTACCATAATACAGATCATCAAGGGGAAAGCAGAACATTTTCCCCTGCCCCCCTAGTGTTGCATCACACTTTTTTTTTTAGGATTGCCTTGCAGCCAGACTGGCATGTTCCACTCCTGAATAAAATAGAGAGGCATGTACTGGGAGCCCCTGTTGTCAATCCACTTTGACTACATCCAGAATGGCCAGTGGAGTCTTACCAATTTGAATTCCTGTAGCTGGGAAAAGTGTTGCCAATCACTGAAAGATCTTACTGCAAATAGAGAGGGAGTTTTAGAAAAATGATGCTAAGAGAGCAGTCATGGAGAAAGGCAACAGTGTCTGGGCCCACCTGTTGGAAGGTGGAAAAAACATGCTGTAGCCTGATGGAAGAGATTAGAGAAACCTGACCTTTCACGTTCTTTTTAAGCTCTTCGTTATTTAATCTGTCTCTCCACGTCACCTTCAGTTGGCATCCCAGACTGTGCACTGCTAGATATTAAAACCCTTTGGGGATGTGTGATGTGGAGTCCTGAAGGTCTGTGCCAGTGTTAGTTTGTGTGACAGGGTACAACTTGCCTGCCTATAACAACCATTGCTGGCTGATATGGCCAGGAGGGTCCTGAGACCACTATGTGGTTAAAGGAGAAAACATTTGGCTATTCTGGGGAAATGGTTAAGGGGATTGGAAGACTGTGTAGGATTATCATGATCTGTGTCTGTTTGGACTCTCTCACCCAGTTTCCACTATCAACGTGCTGTTCCTCTTCAGGTGTCTTTCAGTGTCTCCTGCCACAGCTCTTCCACACCTTTCTGTGGGGTACTGTGTTCTCCTCGCCTGGACAATGAGCCATGGTCTCCCAGGCTCCTGTGTGGGTCCTGCCTCCACGCCACAATGCTGGGCTCACTTTGGCGCTGCCAATATCCTGTTTCGTAGAAAACTAAACAGTTTGGGCAGAACCAGTTTGGAAAATTGTTGGCAGAAAATGGCATTTGGGACCGTTCCCTCAGACCTGAGAGACTGATGCTGAGATGCCTGGGTTGGATTTGGCACAGCAGGCAGGAACCTGGTTGTTCCTGTTCTGACTTAGCACCCTAACTGCTGAGCCGTTGTGGAAAACACTGAACCCCTCAGTTTTGCTTTAGAATAGGATGTGGGGAAAAGTAGATGCTGCCCGTTTTCATAACGAGACAGTTTTCCTAACAGCACCGCGCTGATCTTACTGGAGGCAAGGGCAGAAACATTTGTTTCCAAGTTGTCTCCAGCACTCAGATCCCTGAAGATTTTAAACATCCCTAACCATGTGTAAACAAAATTTACCTAAATGTAATCCCTCCTTTGTCATCCTGACTTCATCTACTCATGCAGCTTTAGTGGTGTGACTTTCCTCTTGGCTACAGCAGCAAAAATGTTACGTGTGTACTTGGACAGAGAAATGTTTTGAAACATGTTGATCAACACAGACTAGCTGAGACATCTGCAGCATTTTTTTTTCCCCTCTATGTGTGTGTGTGTGTGCATGTGCATGCAACATGGTAGAGATCATGAAAAAATGAGAAAGTATCCAGGGGTATCAACTAATGGGTGACCATATACATGAGCTGCAACATTTCTCACACCGTTCTTATGACATGGATTTCCTCACTGCAATCCTTTCTCCCAATAAGTTTTCTGTGCGGAGTGGATAATGTTTCCAGCTGCTGACAGTAGGGCATTTTTTCATCATAAACCAATATTTCAGGCCACCTTATGTTTTTACAAGATATAGTTTTTCTTTTCAGAAGTCTATTTGAGAGTGAAATTGAATAAGGGTGTTTTAATAGTACATGAAGTATGTGGGTGGCTTTGCTTGCTGTGTTTTAGGAGATGCTGCACCTTCAATTTAACAGACAATGCTACGCTTCAGTAGACCATTATATTACTCCACTCTTCCTAACATAGCAGTCATATCAAAATTGTATTGCTACATAATACAAGTATGGTTAATTAAACCCAGATATCAGCCTGAGCTCATACAATAGCTGTGTGTGGGTAAAGAAGCAGCAATGTGTTAGGGGAAAAAAAAAAAAAAAGTATTCTAGAGAAGAAGAAAATGAGAAAGAGAGGGAGGGAATGAGGACAGTTAGAGCACCGGTGGCAGCAGAACAATTGGATGGTGATCGCCAGTGCTGCAGCCTGACCTGTGCTCTGCACCCCACAGCCATGCTGAGTAAATTAGAGGATCCCTTAATTTTTTTGCAACATTATTACAGGAAAAGACATACCTGACCACGTGGAACCAAAGAGGGATAGTACAAGTGAAGCATAACTGACAGTTTTTAGGATACATGTTCAACAAAGGTTTACTTAATGTCTCTGAAGTGCTAGGTGTAGTAGGTCTGTGGGTTTAACATGTCTGGAGTAAAAAATACGTATATCCTGTCCGCTGTCCTTCCTTCCTGCTCCAGCTGGCTTTTAATGCACTAATGAAAACAAATCAAGTACAAATAGTTGTGCCTGAAAGAGAAGTTGATATTCAGACTGCAACTGTGTGGGACTACAAGAATTACTTGTTGGGTCTTTGATCATATTCCAAGAAGGCATGAGAAACCACAGCAATAGTACCTCTTGCTGTTGAGCAAGGGACCCTCAAACACGTGAAGGGCAAAGCAATGTGGGAATCATCTGCAGACCTTTGCAGAAAATCAGGGTCCCGGTATGTTGCTTAACCAGAGTTGCCTGCTGTCGATCACTGCACTGTTACCATTTGAGTATTCTTTTTATTTGGCTCATTCAAGTCTAGTACCTGAGCTTCAGGGAATTGTTGGTGCTTTTAAGTGGTAGTTTAAAAAAAAAAAAAAACACAACACTTTTCTTTGTACTATTTTTATGGGTGATTGTTGACCATAAACCTACATGGAGAGTTCACTTTGTCACCAGGCTGTCCTTTAATACCCCATTCATAGCATGGCTCAGGCTCATTTCTATTGAAAACCAATCCAAAAAAATCCCAAAGGCACAGATGAGGGGTGGGGGGGTGGGGGAACAACACAGAAAAGCTTTAGTATACTGAACTGCTTGATGAAAGGAGTATCGTTGGCTGAATTATAAAGCTGACTGAGCATAGCTGTGATGCCAGCAGTTAGCATTAGAGTGCATTTATTCAATGCAGGCACTGCCAAATTAAACCTAGCTGTAGGTTGGTGGGCTTTCATTTACTGCAAAAAACTTGTCATTGTTTACATAAATACGGCATTAATCCTCACATTTATGTCTTTGGAGTATTAGTTTCATGTGACTTGAACTAATACACTTGAAGAGGTGAGTTTAAGAACAAACATGTTGCTGCATAAACTGTGGTTTGCTCCAGAGTGGGTGCCGGGCATTAGCTGGGATCAGGTGTGGATCTGCAAGGTGGCTGTGGAAGTGGGAGCCATCATGTCTAGCATGGCTTTGGCTATGGGCTGTGCTGCTCTCTGCCCTCTGTGGGGCCAGGTCCCCTTGTCCCAACAGTCTGGGCTGAGGTGCCTCTTGGTAGGTCATGTTGTACGGCTGTGGCAAAGAACCCCACAAACCAACTCATTTTTCGGAAAGGAGACTGTATTCTGGGGCCTGGTTGCTTCAAAGGCAGGCTGTAAGATGGGCAGTTTTCAGTGCTTGCGTTTGGGTTTTAGTCAATAGGGCACAAACGGGCAGGTGAAGAGCAGCTTCATCTGAATGGCCAAAACCTGTGCATGGCATGGCTAAGCACGTTGGGGAGGCTCTCATAGGATAATTTCACCTGTTATCAGAAACATTGACTTCAATTGACTGGGTTTTGTTTATACATTAATTACTTTCCAGAAGAGGACACACTTGCGTACTTTTTCTCACTGGCTTTTTTCTTTTTCTGCTGTTGTAGTTCTTGGGAGTCATGTAAACAACTGGTTTAGATCTAATGTTTAATTCTCTTTAAAATGTGAATATGGGGCTCCCTTCTTTTTCTTGTTCATGAAGTGCTCCCCACCAATCTGTTGGTGACATTATCCACAATCAGATTAATCTCATTCTTTTGTTAGTAATTGAAAATATTTTTACTAAGCAGAGTTTCAGAAATTCACTAGCAACTTTGCTGGTTGCAAAGGTTTCTGAATAAGTTAAGAAACTTCACACACACATCATGCTCCACATGAAATAAGGTTCTTCCATAATAATGGTATCAACCTGTATTAAACATGCACCAAATCCCAGGTTATTCAATACGTGTCTGTATTTTGTCAAAACAATTTGAATGTAAGTTTTTTGACAAATCCTTTCTAATTTTCTTAATTCCACCCAGAGTACAATAACCTGGGATGTAAATATACTGAATTCTGGGATAAGTGACTTATAAGTAGGTACTATAGTAACATGTCTCACACTCAGATCTCAACTTACCTGACAGTAATGTTGTTCAAGTTCAGAACTGAATTGAATTTTCATTGATTGGGGCACTCTATAAAAATTATTTTTACATTGATTGTATTGGGGTAACATTTTTTATGCTCTTCAGCTTCACCTTTTTTTCCTCCCATTTTTCCTTTCCTTTTCTCCAGGATCAAAAACTTCAAAAGTATAGTTGATTGTAGTGCATTTCTTTATATACCTGTCCAGTGTGCTTTTTGACTAGGTTATGCTGATTGGTGAACTACTTGAAACCAAGTAGTCAGCAGTTCTGTCTTTCTCCCCAGAAGTCCTGAAGTTGTTTTTATTCCCTCTGTGAAAGTGGTTATGTCAGCAGAGAGTACAAAAGGAATAAAATTATACTTCATCATATTACAAAACCACCTGGAAGTCAGTAGAAACGTCCCACTCCTCTTTGCTTTCCAGGTCTTTGATCCACTTGAAAAGCCTTATCCACTGTCAGGATGGCTTACCTCGCTGCTAACTCAGCACTACAAGAAAGTATATTTAAACTGAAGGTTAGTGTCGAAGATGCCCAACAGAGCCCACAGCACCCCACCCCAACCCCCCGCCCCACCTTTCTTCTTCTTCCCCACACTTCATTTGGTTCTTCTAGACACGGCCCCAATATTGCCAACTCCAAGTATCGAGATTCCAAGCTGCATCCTTGTTTTCCCTTCTTCCTCTCTGAGAAAACCTGCAAGATTTACTTTAATCACAAGGGTCAGCAAGCAACTAGTTTTAGGGAAAAGCTAAATTCAGCTTTTAGAATAACATGATTTTCATGTTATCCATCACTGGATCTCACAAAGTCCCCACTACTGGGAGGATTGGTACAGCTGCTATCTCCAACAGGCCATGTTGCCTTTGGGATTTAGGAGCTTGGGCTTATTAACAGCCCACCCCTGGCAGCCCATTAACTTCATTGGCAGAGAGGCTGCAAACAGCACCCAGCCCAATCCATTCCCTTCCTGCTCAGCCTCTCTGGGACACCTGCCTCCTGGGGCAACTGGGAATGCTGGGAATACAACACAGAGAGGAGGAGGTTTGTGGGTTTGTTCACTGGCCTTCAGGATCCATCCTGCTACGAAGATTCTCTCTCGCTCATGTATGCAGAGGCACACACGCGCACACGTGCACATTCGGGCTGCCGCAGTGTGACCGTGCACCCCCCTTTCAGAGCTCTTGCTCATCTCTTTAATATTTGATAGCTGCTTGGCACTCAGCAGAAGAGCGGGGCTTTTTGTTATGTAACTCGTATTAGAAGTTAGGGTTTGATAAAGCGTAAGTCACGTTTTTCATTATGAGAAATAAAGTGGGTTTCTCACTTCTTTGCATCCAGATGCTAGCCTTTGATGTCTGTGCTTAGCCCTCACTGCAGCTAAAACCTTCTGTGGCATGTACTTCATAGCTGTGTAAAATAACAGCGCGTTCTTCACCCTGCCAACAGTTAAGGAAATGCCGAATGATGTCAAGTTGTGGTTGGAAGTGCTTTTCCACTCTATGACCAAGCAGCTGTGCTCTGGAAGTTTATTATTGCCTTTTCAGGATCTCCAAACCCAATTGCAAGGAGAGTCATCCATTCCCATTTCTTCTCCTGCCTCCCTCATAAATGTAAACATAGAAAAAAAACCCACCTCCCTGCTTGCTTGCTCTTACTGCAGTGCAACAGAGGGATTAAACAGAGTTCAGCTTTGCATTCTGCCTTGATGTTTTAGTGCATTTCACAATAAAGTAAGATTGTGATAAATTGCATGCTGAAGAAACCAGAAGCTTAGAAGGAGGGTTTAGGTTTTAGGAAAAAATTAAAGTGTCCAAAGCAGCAGGCAAACAGAAGGTAATTTGAAAGCTTGTGACTCCCTCTGCTTCTGTGAAGCTGAGATTCTCTCCTGGACCCATCCCTCTCCTTCATCTATGTTCTTAAAGAAAATCTCTGACAACCATTATGCTGTCTGTTACTACAACACTACATTCAGTACTTCAAGCTTTGCAGGGTGGGAGAAATGCCGAGCATGACCTTCAGTCTTGGATATCATTCTTTCTCTATCTTTTAGAAATACTTCCCCAAATACAGACTTTATTTTAGCTTTTTATTTCATGTGGTGTTGAAGCCAGTCCTGTGAGTTCATGTATTTTTAAGTTGGTAGATTGAACTGCAGGTGATAAAGTCTCTACTTTATCCTGTAAACCCAACTGTCTTTATTAATCCCCTGGGCTTATCATGAGGCTCCAGACTTTTTTCTTCCTTGTTCCTAAAATTGAGCTTTGCGTTTGAGAGAAGTAGCTAATTGATAGTGGGAAATGTCTGTTTTGTCCGCTTGCTGCCTGCAGCCCAGACGCTCTCCGGAGGATGGGGCTTCTGGGGCAGAGAGGGCAGCTCGGTCTCCTGCCCCATGCAGTGCTTCGTGGTTTCTGTGCTCTGGCCACTTGTCCTTCGTGAACTGAACTGAGGCCATCCATTCATTTCCTATAGGCCAACAAGCAGCCATTGCATACGTTAATGACTTTTAGTCATTACTGATGTGGACTGAGGTTGAACGCTTTATGGGCTTTGTGTCTGAGGATAATGGATAAGCGTGGCAACCAGTTTCCAGCTTACCCAATTTAAAGATTTCGCTGTATCAGCATGTGCTTGCTTTTCACAAATCTGCTCAGTTGAGCTTCTCTATACCAAGACCCATTTCATTTACGTCTCTGTGAAGAGCCATGAAAAGGTATCGTTTTGAATAACTATTATCAATATTGCAAAGGACATAATATGATGTGCAATAGGAAAGTTTATTTCCTTGTTTGGACTTTGGGAAGGATGTAATTTTGCAAAACAGGAAGTCAATATTATTTTAAGGTACGACTGTATTAGGTAGCAGATGGGCTTAATTTTAACTTTTATAAAGCATGAACTACTCAAAAATCTAATTTGTTCACAAGAAAAACACTTTTACAGCTTCTGTGTTCAGGTGCCAAATTCCAAACATCTTACACAGTCTGATTTTTAGAGGGTTTTTATTATCTAACCCTTGAAAATTAGCATTGAGATATCCTAAAACTGAGGGTTTTTAAAACCAGTTTTGACACATACCTGAATGCACTTAAAAAATAAAGCTGCCTTTTGAGACCGCAGGAGTTGATTTATCCCTCCCCCTGTTCTCTGCAAAACAAAACTGTATGTGGGATGATTAATTTCTAGTCTCTACAGCTGAGGAAGTTTTTTACAAGGACTGTTTTTTCAAGAATATATCACAATGCTGTGCTTTTTGCATACAGAAGAGGTGATTTTTATGACTTACAAACACGCACACAAGTCTTTGTGAAGGTAGGGTTGTACACAAGTGGGTTGTGATATGGGGTTTGGAGCCACTGAGAATAAATTCATGCAATTTACCATGGGATCTAGTTGAAGCCATGTATTTAGCAACATTAAAAGAGGGATTGGAAGTTTATGAGAAAGCTTGCAAGATCAATCCAGATTTTTTGTCATATCTGCCAAAACAGATCTGCAGCTGCTATTGAACTATAAGCATCCTAAAACCTCAAGGAATATAATACCAAACTAGTTATTACAGGAACTGAAGTTTTCCAAATTGTAGTAATATATTTTGCACATTTTGCAGAATATACTAATATCGGGCATTAAAAACCCATAAATTAGCTACAAATTTCTATGCAGTGTCTAATACATGAGGCAGAATCTGCTTTGTCAGTTACTTTAAATACCTCCAGCATCAGAAAAATAAAGCTTAAGCTGAAGGATGAAAGTGGCCTGTGGGTGTACGATCTGCACTGCTCTCATGAGAACAGGTGAGCCACCAAACCAGGCACAGCAACTCCTCTCACTAAAGATTTTAGGACTCTACTAGACATTTTAAGACAGAAGAATGTATATTTTTAAATTGATATTGGGCATACAAATTGACAAGTATAGGCAATTGCTGAATATATATTCAAGTCAAGTAGGCAATAACACGAAAATTACGGTGACTGCAGTGGCATCTTGTAATCTCTGGGAGCTGGTGATCTTTGGGCATAGAAACCTGGAAGGAAACCTCATTGGGGATCCCTTCCACCTCTGAACAAGTAAAACTGAATATAAACATTCATAGGATATAACATGCAGTGGGCTGTAAAAACAGATGAATGTCAGAAGATTAAAATTCTGGAAGAAATAAGAAAAATACACGTGGCAAAAGCTCTTAGTGAAAAACAAGTGATTGCTAATACACAAAGGCCATGAAGATACTGCTGTGGTCAAGTCTTTGTAGCTCTTGAGTGCCTGAAGAGGTAAGAAAGGAAAAGTTTGTAGCAAAGTATTACAGATTTTTTTTAAAGAAACTGAAAATTGTGTCCATTCCTTTCAATTCCATCTGGAAGTCTAATAAAAGGTATTATCTCTCAATACAAACCTTGTCTTTCATGGAAAGATTTACATGCCTCTGTGACATGAAATCCATTAAGTAGATCTAATTAGACATCTATGCCAGAATGTCCCCCGAATTAATGAAATACATTGCAGTCAAAAGGAAATCTCAGAGGAGCACCTAAACAGGAATAATGCCCGCTAAGTTATCGTTGGTTTCCTCCTTTCCCTATGATAATGAAAATGTTCAGGCAGCCAGAATTAATAACACAGTGAATGGCAAATAACAAGTCCCAGAACACTGGAAGTAAAAAGCAAGTTGGACTTGTGGCCCTTTGACGAAGTAGCTGAAGGAGTCAAACTGAGCATCTCAGCCAAAATGATTGAATCCTAATACTGCCTGGTACATAAATATCATCCTTCCTATTTCCATACAGCTTTCTTAGGCTATAACATGTCAAACATAACTGATGTGGCAATTTAATCAGGAGTTGCGTTGGGTGTCATTTAAGGCTGAGTTATTTCTCCATCTATGAAATATATATATAGAAAGAGAGAGACAGACAGACATAGATGTATAGCTTTTTATAGACATTGTCCTCCTATGCCATATAGGAAATTAATGTCAAAGCAGACGATAAAACCAGGTATCACTTCCTCCTGAAGCACAAAAGGAGGGCCAGGCAGGAGAAAAAGTGTGCGGCACTAGAGAAAAAATGGCTTGGATGGCCATACTGTTTGCTGGGTGAAAAACCTGGCTGGATGGCCAAGCCCAAAGAGTGGTAGTGAATGGAGTTGAATCCAGTTGGTGGCTGGTCACAAGTGGTGTTCCCCAGGGCTCTTTACTGGGGCCAGTCCTGTTTAGTATCTTTATCAGTGATCTGGAGACAGGATCAAGTGTACCCTCAGTAAGTTGGGAGGTGACAACAAGTTGGGCAGGAGCGTTAATCTACTTGAGGGTAGGAAGCCTCTGCAGAGGCATCTGGACAGTTGGAAACGATGGGCTGAGGCCAATTGTATGAGGTTGAACAAGGCTCAGTGCTGGGTCCTGCACTTGGGTCACAACAACTCCTTCCAGCACTACAGGCTTGGGGAAGAGGGGCTGGAAGCTGCCTGGCGGAAAAGGACCTGGGGGTGCTGGTCAACAGCCGGCTGAACATGACCCAGCAGTGTGCCCAGGTGGACAGGAAGGCCAACAGCATCCTGGCTTGTATCCCAAACAGTGTGGCCAGCAGGACCAGGGCAGTGATCGTGCCCCTGCACTCAGCACTGGTGAGGCTGCACCTCGAATCCTGGGTTCAGGTTTGGGCCCCTCACTGCAAGGGGGACGTGGAGGTGCTGGAGCGTGTCCAGAGACAGGCAACGGAGCTGGCAAAGGGTCTAGACAAGTCTTATGAGGAGCAGCTGAGGGAACTGGGGTTGTTTAGCCTAGAGAAAAGGAGGCTGAGGTACCTTATTGCTGTTTACAGCTACCTGAAAGGAGGTCGTAGCAAGGTGGATGCCAGTCTCTTCTCCCAAGTTACAGGTGATAGGACAAGAGGAAATGGCCTTAAGTTGCAGCAGGGGAGGTTTAGGTAGGATATTAGGAAAAATTTCTTCAGCAAAAGGGTTAGTAACCATTGGAACAGCCTGCCCAGGGAAGTGGTTGAGTGACCATCCCTGGAAGCATTTAAAAAATGTGTAGATGTGGTGCTTAGGGACCTGGTTTAGTGGTGGACTTGGCAATGCTAGGCTAATGGTTGGCCTTGGTGATCTTAAAGGTCTTTTCCAACCTAAACGATTCTATGATTCTATGAAATATGGCATGATGAGGAACAGAAGAGGCACGAAACCACCTCCCCTCCCTTTCGTGTACACACAAGCCCCTCTGCATTAGGGTCCCTGGGGCTGGTCCAGTCCCAGCCCCAGGACCTGTCACCCCGTCCTGAGCCAGAACCTCCCTCTCCCCATCTTCAGTGGGTGCCCCTGGGTGGATGGGGAAGGATCTGCCTTGCTTACCTTTGCTTATCTACTGCACTGCATTGGGCTGCTCTAGAGCTTGGTTTGAATGTGCATCTCCTGGGGAACCTGCAGGGGAGTCCCTACTGCCCCAAGGGATTCGGTGCTGTGGGTGACAGTCTCAGTGTAGACATGTGGATGGTTTGCAAGGCTGGCCTACAGCTTATGAATACCCACAGCTTTGCATCTCTCCGCTCCGTTGGTCAGACCCCGGGCTACAACCAGCACCGTGCTGGGTACGATTGTGGGCATTTATTTAACATTGCCTGTTTTGAGTTCAGCTTTCCTGCCCTTGGCAAGAGCAGAGTTTCCACCAAATACCATAAGAGCACAGAACACAATTTCTATTGCCTTGATTATTTTTTAATTCCCGTGAAAAGAAGCCACATCTGCTCTAGCATCAGCAAATAAGCTGCATATTTTAATGGCTTTATACCCTCGTATTATTTGTCCTAGATAAGGCCTGGTTGCTAATTATTCTGGCCCTGGTCCTTCCTTCCTCATTCCTGTTGAAACATACCCCTTCACATAGCTTTACTCAGCACACAGAAAAGAAGCAGTGTCAGGCCTTCTAGTTCTTCCATTACTTTTGACTGACAGCTTAAATTAAAATCCTGTACTTTGCTGACTTTCATTAAAAAGCAAGAACAATTAGTGTTTGGGTGGAGGGGAACAGTAAAAAAATATCAGCCTCCAAACGTGAACTTTGCAATGCTTTGAGCAAGAATTTGCGACATACGCGGCGTAAATAGCATCACTCCTTCTTCAAATCTGCATCTGATGCAGCGGAGATTACAGCACAGACCAAACTATGCCGTAGCATGCCAGCTGCCCTGTCATTCCTTGTTTGCACTGCCTCTGGCAACCAGGAGTAAGATGTCTTTTGGATAAGAAAAATACCTAAGCCTGGGGAATGTTAATCTGTAGGGACTCATGCCATTTAATTTTATTTTATTATGGGAGGGAGGAGAGAGGGAAGAGAAAGACCATACTTTGCAGTTTTCTACATAACTCTGCGTGTGTATGTGCACATGTGCACCTAGGTGTGTGTGTTTTCCGTGCAGTTCTCAAACACATAGGGTACCAGCTTTCCCTGACCCCTTAGAATCCCTCGGAAGCAGCTAGATTAAAGATCACGCAGCAGGAACTGTCCCTAGCCAAGGTCTTTTCTTCAAGAAAATTATTTTTCTGCCTAAAATATTCAAAAGGGGCAAAACTGCTTCATGCTATCAAAAATAATCTATAGAGCAAAATGCCTAGCATGCACTATTGGTTGCAACGTGCAAGGCTACATATACATTTCTGTTGTTAAACCCGAGATTAATTTAGGCTTGGCACATAATGAATCAAGGAGATTTATAAATAATTGCCTTGGAGATAAGTCGCAGAAAATCTTACATCTGCTTCTTTGTTAGTGCTTCTGGAGTGTAGTCATTTTAGGAAAGATTGAAACTAGCTGATGTAGATATATTTCTTCTCTCTTTAAGTGAATTTTTTGCTGGGCAGTTGGGTTGCTTCAGAGCAGCGCATACAGGAATTAGTATTTGCATCCACTCCTGTTGTCTGAGGGACATCTAGCCCCTATGATTCACTCTTGGACTTTTGTCTAAATTACTGGGAACTGTGGTTCAGGTTTTGAAGGGGAACTGAGTACTGACATCCGAGAATAATGCTTTCAACTTCTCCACCGGTCGTTCCCTGCCCCCAGCGCCAGATAGCAGGCATCCTCCAAGCCCAGCTCTTAAGCACGGGAAATGCACCTACTGCAAATGTTCAGTGTCCAATAAATATATTTTTCATGTCTAACTGGGAGACGTGTGGGCTAACAGGCACAGGCTGGCCCTGCGTCTCGCTGGAATGAAAGGAGTGATTCTGGAGCAAAACCCGGGCTGGGGGGTGGAGAAGGGGCCGTAAATGCACCAAATTCTTTGTTCTTCCCCTGGGTGTGCTTTGACCTGGCTGCAGAGAGGCTCTCGTAAATTGCAAGCAGCAGCCTGAGAGCTGGGAGGGACCTGCTGACGTGAAGCCTTGCTAAACCTGCCCTTTGGAGGTATAGGAAGGACAACAGTAAAACCAGCGGAATAATAGAGCCACCAGAAATTGCTAATGTTTCCTCAGCCCAGCCTCTGCTTCCACATGAGCCTAAGCTGTTTTCCTTTTGGTTTTTATTTAATTATTTTTTCTTGGTTCTCAGTGTTTCCAGAGATTACTTTGTCCTTTTTTCATAAGCCATCAATTCATGCTGTGATCTGAGACACTGAGGGAACAGAGGATCTGATGCCAAAATGCTAACAGATTTAAGGTATCAAGAGGCAAGTCGCAGGAAATAACTCATTTGTTCAGGCATTCAGAGCAAATATTTATACATTTCTTCAGAAATAATTCCCACTTCCCAAAGCCAAAAAGCAAAAGGCAGCTTTTCTGGAGGTATTGAGACTCGTATGGATAACTAAGAATAGGCTAGAGGACAGGAGAGGAAGAAGCAATCTGCTTTGAATTTGTACACGTTCTACCTTAGAAATTAAGTAAAGTAGGATGTGTTATGTCCAGGAAAAAGGACCTGGATTATGAGGACTCTGGAAAATAAAGAGGGCCTTTCCTGACTGTCTAAGTTTACCCTAAAGTGAATGAAATATCAGAATCAGGAAATGGAAAGCTGAATACTTTGGAAATAGTCTTCATCATAGTTCTCTTAGGAAACACTGGTTACTAGGCCTAATCAAAAAATATTTGCTCTGCTGGAAAGGTGTGATGAGAAACAGAAATGAAAACTGGAAATCAACATGCTCTTTTTTTTCCATAAAAAGTTGACATTTTCACGAGGTCTAATTGCATGAACTGTATTCTACCAAAATAATTTGAAATACGGTGTTCAAGCTTTTGTTTTGATTAGTGCAATTACATTTAATTAATGAAGTTAGGCCTGATTTGCACAGATAGCAAGTGAGAGCGGAACCACTCACATTCTGTCTTCTTAAACATAAGTCACCAGAGCTGGGAAGGATGCATAAGCACTGTTCAGTGATCAGTATACAACTGGGAGTAAACGTCAAACACTCTTACACAGATACAGCAAAAAGCCAAACCTAATCAACATTATTTTTGTGCAGAAGCTCCTCTTGGCTCATGAGCAGGCAAATACCCATTGCATGGTCCTTTGTGTTGAACATGCAGAGACACCGCAGCACAAAGGCCTTGACAGCATGAATGAAGGAAGCTGAGAGACCTGTACATCAGGTTAAGATACTGGTTTATCTAGATCATCATAGATCTATCTATTAACATTCATAGTTTATCAGAGGAGCAGTTTATTTTGGTTCAGCTGGATCCTGAAAAAAAAAAACCAACACCATCACAAAGCCACCACTCTCCCTGATGATACTGCACCAAAATAAGCTGCTTCAAAATTGCATTAAATTTGTCCTAAGACCAATTTGGAATAAATATGCTTAAATCAATGCAAGTATTGATGAAGCATTATTCTTGTATAGTTGACAAGATTTGGGCCGATTTCTCATGTATTTCCAGCTTGTCTTTCCTTAGCATTTCTGAATTAGCAAAGGAACACTCATTGTCAGGTACAAAACAGGTAGATCCCATGCTTGCTTCTAATGGGAGCTGGGGGTCTTGTGCAGCTTGTGCTGAGGTACTTAAATTCACCCTGCTGAATGCAAGCTTAGGATAAAATCTTAATGTGATTTTGAGTATTGCTGGAATGCACTTTTGGCTTGGATTATGGCCCTTATTTTAGCAGTGCAGAGGGACATAAAATGATAATTTAGGGCAGAAAAATAATGAGGTTGTTGAGGCTGTTGACACTGCTGGAGGAATAGAGGTAGGCAGGGTATGTATGACACACTGAAATCTGGCCAAGCAACCAGAAGCGGAGTGGCATCTCTTTTGAGCAGAGGCAATAGTCAACAGCACGGAGACCCCAGGAGCAGGCTTCGGTGTGGGTTTGCTGCTGACTCAAAGGCAGAGGTGCCAGGTCTGGGATTGCCAGCAACGCTTTGGGCAGCACCTTTGGTTTCGTTTCAACGTTTCCTGTTCAAAGAGTGCACCGCCTCAATGTGCTTATGCTCTTAGATGTGATACAGTCACGGTCTGATGTAGTATGGCTTCAGGCAGTGAAAGCTGTAACTGCTTTGCCTGTGAAGTGGAAAGTATGTATAATGCACATGGTATCAGTGACTAGTGTTTTATTCATTAAAGGCATCCTAGGTTTGTACCATTATGTCCTCAGCAGACCAGGCAGAACATATGCTTTGAATTGCGATCCGGAGGTTTAGTATACATTTCAGAACGTCTGATGTCATCTTCAACTGCACAGGACATTAACATTTTTTACAATTGATGCACAGTATGAGTAATCATGTGTATGAAATAATTCATACCCTAATGTAGGGGCACACATACTCTACTCAGACTGTAATTAAGGGTAGAATACAGTACACGTCAAGTGTCAGAGGTCATGAACTGGCAGAGATTTTTCTTGGCAAGTTATTGGTCCTGGAAAAACTTCATGGTGCTTCCCATTGCCTTTGCAACTGGTTCTACTGTCAGTGGCACTACTGGAGTGGACAAAAAAATGGTAAGCACGTCTTTACAAAAGAAGGCTCACGTACTAAAAACTCAGTCTACCTGGGTCTCGCATTCCCTGACTTTCTGCAAGCCTGAGTCTGCAGTGTAAGCAGATAAAATAGAGATGGAAGACTGCAAACAAAACAGAACACAAGTGAAATGGCCCTGCTTCCCAAAAATCCTGTTTGCTCTCTCTTACTGCTGCTAGCATTTCCATTTTGCCAATGATGGCTGTGAAAAAAAACAAGTTGAACTCTTTGTGCTTTTCCTGTAAATTTTGGTGCAACTTTTCTCATAGTTCCCTTTTGTGTTCCAACCATATCTGATCTCTTGAAGCACAGACTATCTTTTTATTTGATTTTATTTATTTTTTCCCCAAGCCTTGCTGGACAGTATTTGTATAGCATGTCGCTAGGCATATCTGCAATTGTATTTTATATGATTATTGAATATTTGAGTATTAAAGAAGGAATATTCTGAAGTACTATGAATATTATTATGGTCAAATAGTAAGGCCTGGTTTGTATCCCAGTCTTTTATCTCCCACTTGTGAGAGTAGTCTAGCCCATTTTGGTGGGATGAGTCCCAGAGCTAAACGCTGTTGCATGAGTGTGATGGATTGATTCAGAGGTTGCAAATTGCCTTGTCACACCCGCACCGAGTCCCAAGGAGTATTGTTCCTCGGAGACCTCATGGCATGTAGGCTCTGTGCATACAGGGAGGAAATTTCTGTGGACTGTTTCTCCACGTGCTGTTGATTTCAGTTTGGGGAGAACAAGAGCTTGAAGTGGGAACTTTGTGTAGTCATGTAATTTCTTTTTGTACTGACCAAAGCTGTCTTTTGCTGCAATCCATCTTAAATGTTGTTCCCAGCACCTAGGCATTTGAAGTAAACCTTTTCTTGGAAGATCAGAAAAGTAAAAAAAAATAAAATAATTACCTCTGTTTATTTCTAGTATGTCTTTAAGGCAGAGTGCCTCAAGAGGTACAGAAGGCTGTGGGAGGTCTCCTTCATTGGTTTTAATTAATGCTACTTTGCTTGGGTAAAACTGCTGAGCACTGTGTTCTACCTAAATGGAAATAAATTATCTTTAAAACAAATTATGCATTTCCAAACAGGAATTAACACAAATTTTAAATAAAAATTATGGAAATCTGTATTAAATTTAGATGTCATAACGACTATGTAACAGACTATGTAACAGAAGTCTGATGTTAGTTTTGTAGGTGAGGGACTTGCCTGCTTCTGTACTTGTATTTAGGAATATTCTTATTTCTTCTGGTTGTTATTTACAACTTCCCTGACTCCCTTCTCCCCTCCTCTGGCCTTCCAGTGCTCTTCTGGCTGCTCGCTGGTGCTAGTGGCCTTTTCTCTCCCCACCCACTTATCCAGTTCTCGGTGGCTGAACAATGTCTCTTGGACATCATCTTTACATCCCCTCCTTAGAGGACAAAGTATAATTTTTCCTTTTACAATCCTAAAAAGTATAGAGCAATTTCTGCAATGAACTTCTGCCAAACAATCGCTTTCAGAGCACCATTAGTGAGGGCCCCTGCTTTCAGCATTTTAACATATGACCTCAGCACATCGAAATGACCTTTTCAGACGCTGGAAAACTCAACAAGATGTGAAAGTAAGTCAAAGTGAAAGCCCAGGAGTGTGTCATAACAACACTTAACAACTTGCCTCGTTGCAGAGCTCCTCAGGAAAAGTACATTAAGACTGGAACACCACACATCCTCAACATTTTATATTCTTAGGTTATCTCGGTACCGAGGTGCTATTAACGCACCGAGTCACTGGTTGTGTCTGAACAGGATCACAAGAGCTGCCTGTTAGAAAAATACACAACTAAAATAGCTCTTTGGGAGGAAGCTAACCATTCTATTTTGGGAAAACACTGTAATTCAAAGGAGGTGAACATTAACTGAGTATTTTCTCCAGTATTTGCTAGCTGCTAACCTTTGTGAGGGACCAGCCCACCTAACTGATGTCACAGGGGCACCCTCCATACAGTCAGGGGAAAGGAATAAGCACTTTCCAGGAGGCAGCTTGATTTCAGGATATTTTCAAGAGAAACTCAGTACATCTATCACTTTTTGTTGCCTAAATACATTGGTCAGGGTGGCTGTGCTTCTAATTTGTGGGCCTCAAGTAGGTTTCTGAAGTCAGGAGGGAAAACTCGAAGCCCACATGTGTAACCGTACCTAGACCCTTCATGGCTTTTTTCCCTTTTGACTGATGGAGTTATACAAATCCAGACATATATTACAATGACATATCTATGCTAATCTGTATAAATCTTCAGATAATAACCTAACTGAAGTGTCATTTATTCTCCAGCAATTCTAAATGAACTAGTCATAGTCTCTCAGGGTGATACATTTATAAAACGAGAATGGTTAAGCACTACCTAAAATATAGACAGGGATGTGTCAGTAGTTGTCCTAAGGGGAGCTCACCCGGTCAAGGCAGGAATTGCAGGCTGCTTTCTGGGCAAAGGGGAGGAAAGGCCTGTCCAGTGTTTTGCTGAAGCACCTGTATTTGTGCCTTTCTCTTAATTTCTGTTCAGTTGTCTCTGTGGGATGGAGCTCACTGTTCTCCATGCAACCCACAAAGCAAGGTTCTTGTGAGCCTCTTGAAAACATCTGTATGTTTGTGCAACAAGGGACCAGTGCCTTTTTGGTCAAACCCAGAGCATGGAGCTGACTTTTCTTGGTAAGACTTCAGATTTCCAGTGCATGAATGCAAGCTAATCATCTTAGTGAAGGAGAATATACATGATCTTAGAAGCTTGGATCCTGCTGCCATGCAACATTTAGGAGAAACAGACTTAGACAACCAGATGCTGTTGAGATCCTAAGAGGAAGGAAGAATGTGTGCAAAGCAAAAAAGAAAAATTAGAGATTAAAGAAATATGATCAGATGATAAGAGCAAACCAGTGTACATGCAAGGTAGCTAGAAATATCAACCCTTTTACAGATGCCAGCTGAAAAAAATTATGGGAGAAACTTCCCCATGCAGAGCAGAAGAGAGTGCCACTGCAGAGATGCTTGAAGGGTTACAGCCTGTGGAGTGAGGGATCACTGCTGCTACAAGGCTCTTCAGTCACCCTCAAATTCAACTATCACCAGCAATTGTGTGTTTAGGCAAATGAATAGAGAATTCAGCAAGAAATGTCAGCTGTCTCCCTAGCATAAAAACATGAAATGGAACTGTAAGGCTGGCAAGTTTCCACCAGTGGTTATCGACAATAGAGGAAATTATTTCTGCAAATGTGGAATTATGCAGAATGTAGAAGACTTCAGGCAAGGACATGGAGAAAAGCCAACATGATTTTCTTAGATATTATTTCAAGTGAATGAGTAAAAAAATACAGAAGTAGGAGACCCAGGGTTTGAACAGTTGACTGTATTTCTGAGGTGAAGCTGGAAATTTAGGTTCTATGGAAAATTATGTCACTTCACACCCAGATCACTGAGTCCTGTACAGTGGGAGGCAAAGGAGCTAGTTTTCCCTCCTGGAAACTGGATAACACACCAAGGGAGATATAAAGCTGAAAACAAAAGAGGGAGCAGTAGAGAGTTCAAACTTAGATTTTTTTGCAAACAAATCGAGTCAATTTCATATAGAATGTCAGGTAAATGGATAATCTTACTGCTTGGAAACTGTATTAATAGTTCAGACAAGTCCTAGGAATGCAGCATCATCCCTGAAGAAAAGGTGCAATTATGGTATAAATGCCATTTCTAAAAACTAACAGGTTGGTTCCTAACACTGAAAAATTAAGATCATTGATTTTTATCTTTCTTATGAAAGACAGAAAGGGCAAGAAGATGGGAAGGGAGGGGGGAGAATCTACACAGTCCGCATAAAGCCAGTGTTGCATGTTGTATGAATATGGATAGCTCAAAACTGTGGGACCTTGAAAGCATGTGGATCAATATTAATCAACAGAGCCTTGGTAAAGAGTGTGGTGCTGCTGGTCATCTGGTTGCTCACCATGTTAAGCCAGAGAGCAAAATCTGTCAGGTGCTGCTTACATTTTTGTCTGTGCTGGGTGGAAGGAAGAATGGCAGTGATGTAGGGCATCACAGTGAGAGAGACATGCTTAAAGTTTGAATAAAAGATGGATGAAAATATCTTAATTCAGGAAGTAACTGCCTTCTAAAATCACCTTATAATGGGAAAAGATGTTCTACCCTAGTGACTGGTAAGGAACCTAGGGTTCACAGGCTGATCAAATTCAGTGCAGGCATACAGGTGTGTGGCATAGAAGAACAAGTAATACACATGCTTTGTTCCTTGTAGTGGTCAATACACAAAACTAAGGAAAACTACTAGTAAAATTAACTGAGAAAGTCTTTTGTTATAAGAATGCAAAGAAGAGTTTTTAAAGGGGATTTTATTGGATAAGCAGATATAGATTCTCTTATTGAGTGGGACACTATTGGCTAAAAGCCCATCCTGTTTCAGGATTATGAGGAAGGCAGTAATTAGAAATGAAGAAGCAGTATTATAGCAAAGTGAAAAAAAGAGTAGAAGATGGTAATCAATATAAGTTAGAAGTTACGAAGTGTAGAAAATTGATGAGGGAAGCTAAAGACATCAGGGAAAAATCAATGGTTAGCAGAGCTGGGGACAGTAAAGATTATTTAAGTATGTTAGAAAGAAAAGATATCCTAGCAACAGTATAAAGCATTACTTGATGGAGATGGCAAAATTGTTAATCATGCAGAAAAGAGAAATCATCAATAAGCATTTCTGCTCTGTATTTTTTCTGGAAAAAAGCAAGGTTATGTGTATGAATCAGGTGATCATGGTAAAGTGCTTTCCAGCTCAGTGGTGACAAAAGAGGACATTATGCATCTACTAGGTTAGGGCAGACTTAGAGAGCAATTTGTATGACTTGCGAAACTGTCCCATTCGTTAGGAGGCATTAGGCATGCTTCCTAATAGAAAGAAACTATGTAAATGAAAGCAGTGAGCAGAAACTCATCTTCCTATGTGGGTAGGGTTCTAAGATATTGTGAAATTTTAGAGGATCTAGGAGGTCATAGTTACTAGACTGCAAGACATTGGGGAAAGGATCAGCTTACAGACTCCATCCTCAATTCTTAAGCTTATCATGTTTGTATCTTCTTGAAGGTCCTTTTGCATTGCAAGAGCAGTGGGAAGTGGACATGCTGTGAGTGGGGACCAGGCTTGCGAAGCACAGCCATTGACAGCCTTACCTTGGTTGAGCCATGCAAGTGGAGCTGGAAATAGACTTTACTGTGGGTATGGGGGAGGTATGCGTGGCCACATTAGTACAGTTGAGGGACCAGATTATGTTGAGTAGTTATGGGAAGAGTAAGATGGCATAAATCTTTGAGGTGGCATTTTCAGAAGCACTCAGCTTTTGTCTTCTTTTGCTCCCATTTGGTTTTTGTAGGAACAGCCGTTGCAACAGAGAATATAATATATTTCATAATCCTTCCAGAAACCTGCGGAGTACCAGTGCTCTTGTGTTGTTAGGGAGCTGAAACGGTAGTAACAGAGATGAAAACTACTGGCAATAATCCCTTTTCAGTGGTGGATCCTTCCAACTTTCTGCTAATCGTCTGTACTTCATCGCAGAGCTATTGATACTATAGAAACAGAAGGAAACTATCTCTCCTGGTCGTGAAGGTGACACAAAAGCCTCAGCAGTATTTGTTGTGCTTTGTATTAAGTAATGTCAGGACAAAAATAAAAGCCTGTTAACGGCTGAGGTAATTTAACAGCTAGGAATATTTATAGTTCATGTCCCTCCTGGGGCTACCCTGTTAGAAGAATTATTTTGTGAGAAGAAAATTGGTCATTAGTTGGGTCTCATCGTAGCATGCAGCAAATCACGCAGGGCCAGCACTGGCACCCCAGCTCCTTCTCTCTGATACGGCTTTGCAGCCACCAAGACCTTGTGGTCTTCTCTTCTGAACCTGTCTGTTCCCAGCAGGACCTTATTTCAGAAGGGCGTTGTGTATTGCACATCTGCCTCTCAGGGCTTGCACTGTTGCTACACCACCCTTCTGAACTCAAGTTGACTCTTGAACTCTTAAGTCAAGGCACTATCACAGTAAGATTTGTTTTAAAGTCTTGTGATTTGATTCTTTTAAATTGTCTTCTGGTTCGGAGGCATTAGGGTACAATTACACCATGTTCTGAAGCTCTGCCATTCAGTGACAGTTTCTAGAACTTAATTTATGTGAGTCTTTATCCATAATTACTGTTTATTACATTTAAAGTAGGCATTTAAAGTGGTTACTTCAGGTAGTTCTCATTAACCTAAAACCCTACATTATAAATACATCTAGCTTGAACTGTTGGGCTTTTTTTCCTAACTTGGTTTCCTTTTCTGTTACTTTACATTCCTATTTTTGTAGACATTTCTCATATAAATCCATGTTCTGCCAATACACAGAGGGATTTTCTGAACAAGATTCAATCGTAATGCCATCTACATGCGTATTGCTAAAGTGTTTATCAAAAGAATTGCCACCTTTTGCATCTTCACAGTCAAACGCGTCTTACCAGTGAATGAGTAACTTTTGAATTGTACAGATGGGTGGGCTGGAAGAGTATTTCACGTATTGACATGTCATTTCAGTAATTCCCTTCTGTATGCAATTTCTCTTTATGTATTTTCAAAGCATTTTATTTCGCTTCAAAGTGGGTATTGCCTTGACGAGTCCCAAGGTCTCAGAAACTGTTAGAGTTCCATGGGGAGCTCCCTCGTTTGCGCTTCATGCAGTGATGGTAATGAGGGCAGTTGTGAAATGTTAGTGTAGCAGTTGTGGGTGACTCTTAGGAGACACAGACAGGCAAGTACCGTTCCTTTGCACCATCCGCCAGTGCGAATGGACGGCACCTGCAGAGAAAATGGACATAGAGCTTGTCTGTGATCTGAAATATGACAAGCATTACCTGACAATTGACAAGTCAGAACGACTGTGCTTGCGCTCCTGCTAATTTCATGCCCATGCAGTTATGGTTAGACACAAATTATAAATCTTTTGGGATTTTTTTCTTTCTTTCATATTACATTGTGAACTCGACTAAAAGGTGATTTTATGGCTGGAATATGAACATGTGGAAAATTAACTGAGCTTGAGAAAGGCACTAAAGCACTGCCAGCATTAATTATCTGGCAAGTGTATTTTAAAAATGGTAAATCACCCATATCATCGGCAGAGATAGAATAGGGATTCAGACTAAATTAGGAACTAACATTTTAGATCTGATTCTTGCTTAGACACATGAGTAAGGAGAACAGCTTCTGTAATAATCATCGGAATTCTGCTACCTGCCAATTAGTCCTGAAAGAAATCATTCTGATTGCTGCAGCTTATCCTCTGGCACAGTACCTGTAATGTAACTAAAGTGCAGAACATAGAATGATTTGAATTTTCTCAGCAAATTACACATCTGTTTAATAAGGCAAAAATTGGCATTTTAGTGTACTTTCCTAAAAGGAAATTCAAACATAAAAAACTTTCAGAATATGCCATGTTTACATGACACAGGATATATGTTTAGTAGTAGAAGATAGCACTTCGATTAAGTCTTTCCCTGTGCTTACATTTGAGTTATATTTTCTTGCTTCGTCTTACAGAGATGTCATTGTTGTGGCTGGGTGACAGCACAATTGCCTTGCAGAGCACCATATCCCATGCAATGTTAGGCATAATTCTGAGTATGCTCTGTGTTAAAGTAACAGCACAGAAGATCAAATAACAATTAAATACAAATAATCCATAGTAATAGTACTAAAAATAAGAGAAAAGCAGTAAAATGTATTTTACTGAATGGCAATGGTCTTTCTATTTGGTTTTCCACAAACTAAAATTCCTCTCTAAGTGATGTATTAGGAAGATTTTTGTTTACAGAACTGGTTTGTTATTCATCCTTGGCTCTAGAATAACCATTTTCTCTGTTTTTCTTTCAGTAAATGGAAATGTGCTCAGACACACTCTCAGTGAGAAAGTACTAGGTAATACATGCATTTTCTTGACTAATGTGTACTGCAGTTTCGCTGGGTGATACTATTCTGCCTTGCCCCAAGGTTTAAATCACGGGAGCTTCTACAGAGAAACCAACAGGGAGAAAAAACCCAGCAATAATCATCACTTGTTAACAAAACTGTGCTTGGGGCGACGATGGAGAAAATGCCAATATCTGGGAATATGGCACCTCCTGGCCTGGTTCTGGATGGCCTGGTGGCATTTCTTCTCCCCTGGACTTGATGAAGGAATGGAAGAGATGCTAACTGTCAACAGACACTGCAGTGGGCTGCCGTGGCATGGGCACAGGGGTACCTGTGGGGACTGCCAAAAGAGTGCAAGATATTTTGCTGTGTTTTGGTGCGTGCAGGTTGGGCAGAAGGCGGGCAGGCTCACCCATGCAGGCAGCAGCAGTGGACAGCATCCTTGGGAGAACGTGTGCCTGCAGGCAAGCACAAGTATCATCTCTCTTGTTGCTTCTGCTGTGCTTCTCCAAGAAGCACAAGTGGTGGTGAGGAAGTTTGTTGAGATTTCTTGCTCAGGTTTTGGGAGGAGGGGAAAGATGGCTGGTCAGCAGACACGCATTGGGAATGTGGAGGGTGAAGGCAGGCGAAGTGTCATTTAAGGACTGGCAGAGTTCATTGCATGTCTTTTAAATGCTCTGCGAAAGGTGACAAAGAAAAACAAGCAATAGTGGTGTGAACACCTGCTTCTCAGGTGGAAACTGGAGGTGAAGCACAGCGAGCTTGATAACTGCTTCTTGTACTGAGCTTCAAGAGGGAACTGGGTCCAAGACATTTGGACTCAGATACACAGAAATAAATCCAGTTTTGCTTGTCTGAGTGCTTCTGGTGTTCATTATGGAGCTAGAGACAGGAGCTGTAAGAGTCCAGCATTTCCATGGTGATGCTCACTTGATCACCATGAAGTGGGAGTTCTCTCTCTGTGAGGACTTGGGGATGGTGCATAGAGCGGACAAACTACACGGCAGGTACAGCCAGTTTTTCCCAGTTAAGGGCTATTAGCTGTTTGGCTCTGTTCTGGCCACCAGGGTCAGATCCATTTTAAAACCAGATATCTATCCTGAGATACAGTGAGGAAACACTCCTTTACAGTCATTCACTAGTGGTAGAACCTCCAGAGACGTTCTCCTCCTTGTCTGAGACACTTCTCCCAGAATAAGATTAATTACCCTGTTGAACTGTCTGTTTCTCTCCACTGCCTAGAGAGGCAGCCCCTACATTGCCATGAAAAACAGATGCCTGTTTTTCAGGGGTAGGTGAGATACATGTGGGTTTTGGAGTCTGAATGATGCTGAAAGGTCCACCTTGTGTAATGGTGCCACAGCTGCTCTAACTGTGAAGTTGGGTGATTTTAGGGGTTTGTTGAATCCCATTGCCACTCTTGGAATAACACCTAAAGGCTATGATCCTTGACCTTAGAGTAGTCATTTCTAAGGAAGCTGTTAAATTGGAAGAAAACATAATTAACCAACTTCTGGGTATTTCTGTTGCTCTTACACTGGGTTCTTACTTGTTAGTAAAAAGTATTTAAAGTGCTGAGTAGACCTTCTTGTATTAAAACCATCCCATAAAGTATCAGATGCTGGATATAAAAAATACCTACTGAGCAAAGGATGGAGAACAACAGATGTTTCTATTTCTCAGTGTCTCCGAGGAAAAAAAGGGTAGTTTCATGTCAGACTGAGTGGATTAGATGAAATTTTCAGTGAATTGAGGGCTAACAACCACCACACCCCACAGCCTCCAAAACGCTTTGGGTTGAGTGAAACATTTTGTTTGACGTGAAATGAAAGGTTTTATTTTGGTTTCCAACCAATTCAAATATTCTAAGAAATGAGGGAAATTTGTATATGGAAGTAACTTCAAATGAGAAAATCAAAACCTTTCATTTTCAAAATGTCAAAATGAAGCCTTTCCATTTTCCACTGATTTCTTTTGTCTGAAGCTAACAATTCAGCAAATTTGATACAAATTCATGAAATATTTATGTGATGATGAGTCTTCCTTTTATTCCAACAAATGGCTTACAGTAAAAATCTATGCCCAGCTTAAGCATTGTGTCGTTTTGTCCAGACAGTCCTTTAACAACACCGGATTATTCTCTTTCAGATAGTCTCAAACCTGAATAGAGTCTGTGACAGACACTAATAAAAATGACAGATGTGTATCTTTCTTCATAAAAATATAGAGTTGCTGTTAAAATGTAGAGTAAGACATAAACTCCTTTTAAAAAAAGACTTAAATTACAAAAATGGGTGACATAAATAGCTTAAATGGTGGGACGCATGACATAAAACTTAATCCATTTACTGATAGCTGAGATTTTAAAAACCTACTTCTGAGACCATTTCTTTACAGCATTTTCTGCAGTGTTTCACTGTGGAAGTCCTTTGATTTGGTTCTGCTTTGCTAGAGTTCTTCCACAGTTTCACCAAAGGTGCTGGGTTAACCCTGAGCGCATAAATTACAAATGTATATGCATGACTTGCTCTTGATTTGCATGATTATTGCAGTGAAGATAGGCCTGGCATAAGGCAAGACAACAAGCTATTGATAAGGCCAGTTGAGGCAGGCTTGGGATGCTTTGGTCTCTCTGGACAGTGTCTTGATTGATGCTATAAATAATCAGGGTAGGGTTTTATGTTGGAGCCTTTGTGTGGGAGCTAAATGGGGTGACCTAACCTTTGAAACTATCTTTGGGCTCCAGTTCAGAGGGATGGCACTGTGTGCAACATTACAGCAAACATGAAAGGGGCTCTAAGGGGTAGGGAGAGTGATGCAGGACGCCCTTGCTGCTGTTAGGTTTTCATTGGGGATCCTTCTCACGTTTCTTTTTGCTGAGAGGCTTTAACTTTTTTTGTGAAGCATTTTCAGAAAATGATTAGGAGAACTTACACGCATTTATAAAGAGCAAAGAGTATTTTCAGGAGGGGGGAGAAGAGGCACTGTTAATGTAATGCATGCTGGTTTGTATGTGTGTTCTTACATACAGAAAGAGGAAAGATTATTTGTTCATAGCATAGGTGAAGGACTTAATTACGTGGAAACTTCAGGTTATGGTTGGAAGGCAGATTTAATACATAATGCAATTGAAGAAGTAGAATCTACTGAACATCCAAGACAGCATTAAAGTAATTGGAGTGCCTATTCTGTTTGCTAAAATGATAGCATGAGAAGGGAGTCTGTGCCAAATCCAACATGTTCTTCATGAGTGTAATCCTGCTTGCTTTTGGGGACTTTTTGAATGGGTCCCTTTGTATGTGTCCACCACATCATTCCTGTGTAGTGAGGAGTAAACCTCAGTGTGAAGCATGTGCTTCTGTGGTTTCTGTTAAATTGCATTGCAGCCGTGGCTTTGTTTTTTTGTTTTAAATTCAGGCTGTTTTAATAGTCTGGGAATTCTGCCTTCACAATATTAAAAATGAGTACAATAGGAAACAGCTATGAGTCTCAATGCATATTGTTCTTGGGCTTTACAACAGGTGGCATCAAAATGCAGCCAGATGTCACTCATTCCATAATTAGAGTGAGAGAAAAGCCAGGCACAGAAGTTGGTATCCTCAGCGTTGGTGGATAGGCTCTGGGTTGAGGGGATGGATGGCAGCGCACGGAAAGCAAATCCATGGAGCAAAGCATTCCAGAATTGGCAGGCTTCTAGTGTCCTCCTATGGACCAATGAGATCTCTCGAATGTGGATGCAAACAAGTCTTTCCCATCTCACACCTTGCTATTGAGTGCAAATTGAGTCTTCCATGAGGGTGGCTAAAATAAACTGTTAATAGCTGTATTAAACAGCCTTTGAGATCCATATAGCATCTCTGCAAGACGTGTGTACAAATGCTCTCTGTGTAATTGGAATTAAAGCACATGCAGCTGGTAGTCTTCAAGGTTTCATTTTGGTGACTTGCTTTCTCTTTTTCTTTTTACCCCAAAAATGTAAAGCTGTCATCAGCTGGAGTAGCAGGTCATAGGTTTTCATTTTAATGGAGGAGGAGGGTGATAAAGACATGTTTTATTCACAGTCAGAGAATGTTTTCGTGCAGCATGAATGGAGACCGGAACTCATTTAGCATTTCTCTGCAGCTTCTCAGATCTGTGCTTTACAGAAGAATATGTTAGAATTTATGAAAGTTTCATACTAGATTTGTCAGGCAACAACTGTCTGTTGCAAAGAAGACAAACCTGTTTAAATTCTGGAGATTAAAAGGCATGTCTCCCTACTCATTGGTGTCAGACCTTTGTGTCTGCTGCCTGCCTGAGGCAACGAACCCAGGTCTCACTTATGCTGAAATCAGGTGTGGATTTCCTGCTGATGCTGGGGAAGCAGGGCTGAGGTCTCCTGCCCAGGGATGAACTGGCCAATGCAAGTTCCCCATGCAGACACCTCTATGACAGGTGTGCAGAACCCTGGGTTTTTTGCCTTTTTTCACACTACCAGAGATGCTACTTGCTGCAATAGTGTAAAAACTTCAGCAACTTGAGATCCTAGCCCTGTGGCAGGTATCCCCTGCTTCCTTGGCTTTGGGGACACCTCACTGACTGACCCCAGAGTGTCAGGTGTCAGCCTGACAAGAAGGCTTGTGGTGGCCCTCAGAGGGACCAGGACAGCAAAAGGGTCCAAGGCTTAGCCCCAGTGCTCAAACCTTGGCTCTCAAAGCCAAAGGCAAAGTGTGCCCAACTGCCAGCAGGGTCATTCAGAGGAGCTCCAGTGGATGATGAAATAGCTTCTGAAGGTTGACACGGTAAAGGAAAAACTCACCAATTTTTACCTTGCTTAGAAAATGATGTGTGCAAAAAATGGGATAAAATCTTGCCTCTGCTCAGCAGCTGACGTTTTGTAATGAGGTCTTTAATTCTCTTGGGAGAAAAAAAGAGAAGTTTGCAAGAGAGTTTGTGGTGAGATCTGCCTCTAAGTGAGGACTCTGGCACAGTGCTGTAGCAGCTTGATCTCATGAAAAAAATTAGGAGGCCACGATCAGTGCAGGGGACAGGAACACAGCTCCCAGAAATTCGGCTCCTGCTGTGTCCCATCTAGAAGTGATGCCACGCAAGGAGGGCAAAACAGGAAGACAGGACACACTGAAAGACTGAGGAACAGGACAGAGACACACATTTCCCCCAGTTTCCTGTATGTCTAGTTCCAGAGGTTTTAAAAGTTCTGTCATGATCCCCATGTAATTATGCCTCTCCTCTCTCTGGGAAATGTGGTGTACGATCCACAAAGTATGCAGGGACCTCCCACTAGAGACCTTTCTACGGGCACATGGGATTAGGTCTGTGTTAAATTTCTGCACCATTTGAAAGACAGCATTTGACCTAAGCATGTTGCATTTAACCTTTGTTGAGGCTTTGCAGGGTGTCTTTCCCCTGTGGTGCGATGGTGTCCACAGCAGCCTTGCTCTGCAGCCTGAGCCCACTGGCAAAACTGAGTGTGAGGATGCCTGCCTACTAGTGACTCCTGTTTACTTCCTCCTAATATGAACACTGGGTTTGTATGCTCAATCCGTCAATTACATTTGTATGTGCAAATCAGAAAAACTCTAGGAATGTAGGATACAAGTGAGGACAAGCTTTATTTAAAAACACGTAGGTTTGTTGTGGCTAGAGTACTGGACCTGTTGTTTGTCCACATAAGTCAGGCTTCAAATCACGTTACTTAAAATAAGTTAGGTAACACATTTGCAAATCAAAACACTTTTCCTATTCTCATGTGGCTAGAAGAAGCAGTTTTATGTTTGTAGTAGTGAATAATGGCTTGCATTTATTTGCTGGTGATACTTACTCTTAGCACAAAAGTAGGCACCTGATAACTGGGTTATCACATCCCTGCAAGGTACCAGTGCTCATAACAGACCTCCCTGTCATGGTAATCAGGCTGAAAACCACTGCAACAAAACAAATCAGAAAGGAGAAAAAGGATGGGTTTGAGTCCAACTATAATCCTTGAATGGGCTGATTGTGCTTGCATGTACGAAAGCTGGCTGGAAAAAAGAAAGGGGGACCATCCGGAAGACAGGGACCATCTCCTTTGGCAATACTACAGATGCAGATGGGCTTTCAGCAGGCGTGAAACTGCCCAAGTGCACAGGGTCTGCCCCGTCAGCACCAGTCTCCAGGTCCTGGTCCCCTGCTCAGGCTGAGGTACCGTCCCCAGGAGGGAACTGGTGTGCAAAGGGGTAGCTGCATCCTCTGCAGCTGCCATTTTTATGATGTGTTTTGAGGTGGCTGTTTTCAAGTCAGGTCACTCAGGTGATTGGTGCAGCTGGGCAGCGCTGCACAACCTGGAGGGGCAGCAAATAGTGGCCGAGGAGGCAGCAGTGGTTGCAGGTTAAGTGGAATGAGCTTCTGCATCCAGTGCTGCCCCCAAAGGTAGCGTGTTCTGCAATGGTACCTATGCTGCCTTCTGTCTCCCTTTATAACAAACAGTAGAGGCATTAGAGAAGTTATATTGTCTAGGTCGAGAAATTACTAGCTTTTTCCAATCAATTAAGCAAAGCATGTGTTAAACGACCTGTCTAGGGGATTGTATTGCCTTTTTTAGCCTTTCTGTTTTAAAGGAGTTGATATATCTTTGGCACAAGAAAAAGAAATGGCCTGGCAATATAAAGCAAAAAAGTATTGGGAAGCTGGAAGCCCATAAGCGTGTATAAGAACTCACAGTAGTTTTAATTACCTCTGTGCAATACTGGTGAGAAATTTAGAAGAATGCATTTGGAGAAACTTTCAAAATTTACCAAGTTGCATCTAATCCTTAATGCACTGACTATCCAGACACAGAGGCACAATTTTTTCTGGTATGATTTACACAGACAGTATATTATAATAATATCTTTACGTGGTACACAGAAAATCTTACTTCCCAAAGAGTAGCAAGATCTTTTCTTGCTATCATCTCATTTATACCGTTGCTTGCTTGCTTTTTGTGCTCAGTAATATACTTTGTATGTCTTTTATTTTACCCTTCCCAACTGCTCTATTTGTGTGTTCGTAGCAAATGATTCTTATGTTGAGGTTCTTTGAATATAAATCTGACAATTACACAGTTTGTATGTGGGGAAAGTGCTGCTGCTTCAGGAGGCTAGGGTGGCATTATAAACCCACTGCAAATAAAAATGCATTTCATACCTACTCATGCATACAACATTCAAACCTAGAAAGCTATACTAGTAGGTGCACAGAGCCAACATTTGGGTCAACTGCTTCCAGGCTGATATCTGCTGGAGCAGAAGTGGCTTGCAGTTGAGCAAGGCTTTGGCTACCCACGTCTCCTTGGTGTCTCTGTCCCTCCAGCCAAGGTGGTATGGGGATTTAGCATGGAACTTGGAGAAGCCTAAGGCCCTTTCTAACCAGGAAGGCTGGATGGGGCCATGGTGGTGCTGGGTGCTGCACTTCTGGTGCTGAACCTCCTTGGCTGATGTACGCAGTGGGAGTCCAAAGATCCTGTGAGTATTTATATGTGCAGTACTTCTGGGGACTCAGCAGGGCACTGTTAACCAGCTCTTCTGTTGTATTTAAATACAACTTAAACTGAGCTGAAGGTACCGTCTTAATTGCAGGCATAGACTGTACAGTTGGAAAATGCCGTGTGGACTGCTTCACCTTTTACATGAAGCAGGCCCAGAAAACCTCCTTATAAACCATTCATAATTTTTTTTGTTGTTATTATTTTTGTTTAAAATAGTTCACAGTATTTTCATAGTTCAGGGCTGATGTGTGCCCATCTGTTCTGCCTGCTGTAAGTTGTCAGTTCTGGATTTGACACTGTGGAAGAAAACTGGCGTACAAGAAAGAGGAAGCAGGACCTACACTGATTGACAGAATATTTTCTCAGTGAGAAAGTGCAGTGAACTCAGGCATAAAAAGGGATAATCCATAAGATATTTATCTCCAGGGATCTAAATTATATTAGGAAGTATACAAACAAAGATCTGGTTTCTCTCTAGACGCCATGGGGTCTACACATTCTTCTGCTATCCTTTAAGATAGATTGTTGCTAAAGGAATGAATAAAAAAAAGACTTTGTTGATAAATTCCCTGGGAATCCACACTAATGCTGTTCTGAGCCTTTGTGTACATTCCCGGAAGCATCATGTGTCACGTTACCCTTATGAGTAGTTGTGAAAACATGGAGTTTTGTTTGTTCACAGTTTGTTCAAGGTAACTTTTTTAGACTGTTGTAACTGTACCCATGAACCTGTATGTGCTGGAAGATGCATGGTACTTAGGAGGAATTTTTTTTCTTCTGGTCCTTAGCTAGGGAAAAAATATAGAAGGTGGGGAGGGAAACCTTTGGGATGAAGAAGCAGATGATCCAAAGCTATGAAGAAGTTTAATGGCTTAATGTTTTAGTGGGCTTCTGGAAGTTGTAATGTCTGTATGTGGAAAAACAGATGGTGGCACTGTAAAAGTGACTGATACTTGTGCGTGCAAAGCTCGGGATATGGCATTTTGTCCTCCAAATTGTATCTTTCAATACATTAATGAACTTGCTGTGGACTTACAAAGGGCATAAAGAAAATTATTGACTGGCAAACAGCAGTGGTACTGTTTGTGTCGATGTCATTGTAGCTCATGGAAAGCTCACTGGATTGCTGTTAAATTGCACCATAGCAAAATAACTTTTATAAGGTTGCAGGGGATTTTCTGAACCATCACAAAAAGTGGAAATCTCTAAGCTAAAAATATTGTGTCCATTTAGCATCACTGAGAGGTCACACCCAGCAAACGCACCCTGGGCCGACGCAGATGGCACATTGCTCTCCTCTCCACAAACTGAGAAAAGGAGCTCTTTCACACACCCACCATCTCTCCGCCACCACCCTGCCAGTGTTAATTTCTGCTGGAGTGCTTCATTGCCATCACCGCGAGTGCACTGGGAGCTCAGCACTACCAGGTCCTGCTTAAAACAGAATCAAAAATAGCTTGTGAGGGGCTGGGAGAGTGGAGACAATCAGCCTCTGTCCTATGTGCCAAACAAAAGGGACCCTGCAGGGAGGATGAGTAGAAAGCAACAAGGCCCAGACTTGTCCTGGTCTTACCCTGTTTTTCTGCGGTCATCTGCTTCTTGTCACTCTTTGGGGGTTGTTGAACAGGACTCTGGGATTTTGTTTGGTGTTTTAGTTAACTGGCAGACCTTTATTTGCCTCTCCTAGACTCGGTCTTTCTCACACTGAATGCTCATTGCTTGCCCTCTGTCATATAGCTGTCCGCTTGGTCACGTTGTCCAGGCTGGCAGCTTTCCCCATGGGACCAAGACACTGAACTTGGTGTTCCTCCTTCTGCACATCACCTTTCTTCTGGATCGCCTCTGAGCACTTCTTGTTCCACATCTCCAGGTGCTTGGGAGCTATCTCAGCCTGCTCCTCAGCCAGGCACAGGGCCTTCGGAGCACCATTGGTGTGAGGGCTGTCACCCAGTGCCACAGCCCTCCAGCTGGGCCTTCTGCCGTGCTGACCAGGCTGGCCTTGCCACCCCCTTCTGGCTTGCCCTTAGGTGACACAGCCGAGCCAGTGCACTCATCTGGAACACTCACCCAAAGCCAAGCCAACAGTTTTTCCAGTGGTTTGGGAGCTTGAATCAGTTCAGTACTAAGATGGGTAGAGAGGGAGCAACAGTTAAAGAAGAGCTTTAAAAATATTTAAAAATAGAGCAGAGGAGGAGAAAGAGGACTGTGCCTGGCCACATAAGTGAGGCATTAAGTTACCTCAAATGCACTCAAACAGTCAGTAAGGTGCGTGTTGGTGTTGCCTGTTCCTTGGAGGTTTGTATGTCTGGCATCTGCCTGTGCAACTGCCGTTGGTGCAGCGTCTGTTTTCCCCAGGGAGTTTTGCACTTAAGTAGCTCTGTAGTGATTTGCTTCTGGCATTGGGCAGTTCATAAATTTATCGGTCTTTAATCAGTGAGCTATAAAAGCCAAATGTCCTTGCTAATTATTTTCACTCGATCAGCAAACCTAGGTATCCCTCACTACAGTCTTGTTGATACACATGGATGGACTTCTGCTTCAACTGACACCTTCCAGATGACCCCAGAGCATGATTTATTATGCGTCCTTTTCCCTACCTTTGTCAGAGACAAGCAGCAGGTACTTCATAGGTATATTAGAGAAACCTCTACCCTAAAGAACGTACAGCCAAGAGCACTAATACAGCGTTAGCTAACTGGTGGTGATGATGTAGGATTCACTGCATTGCAGCGTGAGAGGGGTAGACCTGCTGCACGTGGGTGCACAGGGGCAGAAGGGCTGTTGCTAACCCTATAACACTGCTGCCTGCTCAGCTCATCCGAAGAGCAAGTTTCTTTCCTGAAGCTGACAGTTTTTCACCTTATGCAAACTTACAAATAAATAAACTATTTGAACACAAAGTGGACCATTTGTCTAAATAACTTTATAGAACAGATTGTGGATTTTTTTCTTTCTGGGAAGGAGATTTGATCCTTCACTTGTTCATCTTGGCCCTTAGACAGAGGTGAAGGTGAACTACTCTATGAAGCTGCTTAGGTGTGCGGTAGATACATGCTTGTTGCAGATACAGTTATGACAAGATTTTAAAATGCTTTATTTGACATGTGCGTTACTCAGATGCCTGTTCCTGCATGAATCCCTAGTTGGTGGAATATAAACTAAGGAAAACTTTCATTTGTTTAGTTGAGAAATGGTTAAGCAGGTTTGTAATTTTGATTGAAAGATACTGCTTTATGAAATAGGGGGTTTTTTCTGCCTTTGCAAGAGCACTCTAGAGTTGACATTAGCTTAATTTATGAGTAAGGAGTCCTAAATGTTAAGAATTTTTTTCTCTGTAGGCAGTAAAATTTGGAAGAGAAGTATTTACAACATCCCAATTACTGAAAGACTGTCATTTGGGCAATCAAAATGAAAGTGGAAGGAGGTCTGGGTGTAAGTCTCTTGGCTTCAAAGGATTTCTCTTGGGTGTGGAAGACATTTGAGCAGGGTATGTAGGATGGAGAAGGAGAAGCATGGTGTGGTATGGATGTCTCAGCATGTAGAAGACAAGGCAGTTGCTGAATTAGAGCACTGCCATGGAATAACAATCCATAATCATTAGTGGATTAGCAGGCAGAGCCAGTTGGGACAAGCAGCAGCTCCTGTGTACTCGCCGGCTCCTCTCCAGCCTCCAGAGCTAGTTCTTTCATGACAGCCCTTTTCTGGCAGTCCTTCTTTCTCTCAGATGTCACCCTGCTGTCCGGGTGTCTCGCTTGCTCGGTGGGGTTTCCTCAAGAGCCTCTTCCAGCTTTCCGAAGTAGTTCATGCCAGGCAGAGCACACACCCAGCTCAAAGGCAGGTTTTCCCACCCTTGCAGCAGCTGGCATTGGTGGCAGTCCTGGTCTGGGGCAGCGGGGGGCTGTATTTCTTTAAAGATCCAGGAGTTAAGTTCAGGGAATAGAAATATCTATATTCCTAAATAAAGCACTGGCCTGAATTTGTGCCCAGGTTTAATCAGAACCAAAGCCGTATTTCTAAAATGAAATGCCTTTTCAGCAGAGAAGGAAATGCCATAATGTCCCAATATTCACTTACTCATGACATTCTAGCTCAGCTTTGTGTACTGGAAAAATTCAAAGTGTTTGACATAGGCTTAAAAAAACATTTACCCTTTTGCTGCTCAATCCAAGTACAGCCCAAGGCAGTACTTGAGACTTGCCCATTCAAAACTGTGAGAGGAATGTGGGACCTTCCCTCAGAGTCATTCTAGCTTGATCAGCTGCAATTTGTTGTGCTGGGAAGAAAAAGGGGCATTTTTTTAGCTTGCTTTCATTGGTTTTACCCCCACCAGAAATGTTTCTTCCCTCTGGAAAGCCATTTTGGCTTTCCCCCCACCCCCCAGGATTTTTAACTTTATCGATGTGAAAACCAAACTAAAGCCTCAGCTGGCCAAGGGCTTTTGCATGAGCTTCTCTGTCACAGCCCAAAGTGCAGCTTGGTCCCACCTATTCCAAATTCCTGAAGTATGAGGAGTTCAGCTTGAGCTATGTGCATGTGTATAAGCACAAGTCATGTTTTGCCAAGAGGAAGGGAAATTTCCCTCAACACTGTATAGTTGAGTTTCTCAGGCTAAACCTCTGTAATTTATAAATTAGAAATGTTGGAGAGCTGGAGGAGTGGAGAGTGCTAGGCGTACAGTGTGCTCCAGGGAAAACAGCATTTCTTTATCGTGAGCTTTTGCTGCGCTGTTGGAGAACAAAGCTGGGGAAAGAAAAAGAATTGTTTATGGTTGCACGGAGTAACAGAGTTATCAAGGAACATCATATTACCTACACAGGAAATATTGCTGGGGATATTTGGGTTCCCTCATAACATTTGCTGGTGCTTTGAGACTTTAATGAGGTTGTGGTTAATTTCTGGAAACAGATCTTCCATGTTTTTCATAGTTGTGTTAATTTCTTTATCTAAAGTTTCAAGTCAGCTCCTCCATTTATTTTGGTGGTAGGTTTTACCTTCTTAAAATAACTATATGCATGCATACTTGTACAGAGAGTGCTTCACCTATTTTTATTCTGAAACGATTAGATCCCTATTCTTTGCAAATTTTTAAAGGTCTTTGCTTCTGCTAACAAGTTTGAAAACGTAAAGGACTGAAGTCAACATCATTAACAGACATAAATATGAGCATGGTCTGTCTATGAACATTACAACAGAGGAAGGTTAGAGAAAATTTGCTGCTGGAGTATATATAAACTTCCCTTGGGTAGAAAACTGTTTTAAATGTAAAACAACGTGCTAACATCTTTAAAGCGAGCAACTAAAATCCAGTTCGCCTCACATAGTTCCTGCAATATACAAATAAATTACCTGTGCATCAGTATTAGAAGAACAAAAACTCCTTTTTTTTTTAATTATTAAAGAGGCCTTATACATTGTATCATAGAGCACTGGTAGATAAAAATCTGAAACTTAAACACTGAGAAATTAAAATAAGCTTTGAATGCTGTTCGTTTCAGAAATCAGATGGCATTTAGAGTCCTTCAGAATGGACAAAATACATTTTTACATTGAAAAGGGAGGTGCAGAAGCCTTATATTTATTTTTACTGACACAGTGAACTAGTTTAGTTCAATTTTCAGCTTTGTGAAGTCAACTCTTTCCACTATTCTTTCATTTCAGTCTTAGCTGTGGAGAAGGCAGACTAAATTTCTTGTCTTCTATTCATTGCATTTGCTCCTTAGGTTGTGCTTTCCTACTAAACTTGGGTGCCCCCATCTTATTTTCCATGTTGGATTAATTTTTCCCACAGCATATCATGGAGAGAGTGCTGTCTTAGCTAATAAGCAGATAGGTCAATAAGCAGCCAGACTAACGATGCCTGCTTTCCAATGGATGCCTGTCTCTTGGCTGATGGACTTCTAACTGAATTATGCTGCAGCTGTGATGTGCATTCGTCCCTTACTAGGCACCACAGAATCCATTTCTTGGACAAAGTTTTTCTCCCACAAGGATGCTTTGTTGTTTAGTACCACACGGTTCAACTGAAGCCTTTCTACTGTCCAAGAACTCAAAAAGACTGTTGCTCTCTTCTCCTTCCCCTTTCCAGCTCCCCTTGCTGGTGTGGATTCGCCACCATCTCCTCCACATGACCATCATGTTACCTTTGAACTCTACTCTGCTGCCTCAGTTTTGGCTGAAAGTGCCCAGCAGGCTAAAAGTCCCAAGGGCACCTGGAGAGGCAGGCACATTGTAGAATCACATAATCCTTAGAAAACTAGGCTACAACTGAAAACAATTCAGAAGTACTGGGAAGCGTTCATGTTTGGATTTTTCTTCCTGAGAGTGGATGCTGAAGGATACTCAAGCACCGTTTGCCAACCCAGCAGAGGAGCCCATGAGAGCGGGACGAGGAGGAGGTCTGTCTCCTTGTCCTGCTCTCAATTCAAGACAGATACTCACCGCTGCAGCTCTTGCAGCACTATGCCTGGAGCACCAGCATGGTTGCTCTCAGCCATTGGTCCTGAAAGTGATTTGTTATAAAGTACTAAATATACTCATCAGAGGAGAAAAAGAGTCTTCATCCAGCCTGTGGTAGAGCTGGGAAGGGAACAGTGCGGATTCCTGCTTCAGTGAATGGGTGCTTTATAGGAAGTGGAACTCTTCCAATAAATGAGCAAATAAATAGCATCGACCCCCTGTGCACAGTGATCCACAGTGATCCACAGTGATCCAGAGACAGAAGAGATGTGAACTTGGTCATCTGCTTCTCAAATGCATGTTCTGCTCTGGAGAGATTTAACTCTCTGGCTCCTTTCCTTCTGTAAGTGATGCCTGAATCCCCTTCTGATCACGGCCTTTTGCTTAAGAATGCCCCCAATACAATTAAAATATGTATTTAGCCCTAAAATGGAAATTCTCCACACCTTCACTTTCAGAGAAGAACATATTTTTTAAGCACATATATGTGAGCAAGCCAAAAGATTTAACTCCTTGTTTGTGGTGGGATTTCTTTCTTTTACAATCCTTTTGGACCAAATTCTTACACAGGTGTTTTATACCATTTCAAGACACATTTTTCCCTGCTGTTTTGAGAAGAAAGAAGTTTTTAAATGTTAGCATTAATGGCATTCTGATTTTATAATGCTGTATGGTTAATACATTGCTGAACCTGCCCTGGATTTCAGAGGTGTTTTGCACAGGACTGTATAATAAGAGAAACAGGCACTTTCTTCATGGGAAAAAAAAATTAAATTTATGTAGTTTTGCAGCAAATATGTAGTTACTAGGCATGTATGTTATCAGTTGCTATCCTGGTTTTTTTGTGACAGCTCCTAACAATACAGTTGATTTTTAGCTAGATTGTTTGAATGACTGCTAAATTCAGAAAGGCGTTTTTAAAAGTGTGCATTGCTCTGGCAGAACTGCTCCTAACCTATAAAATGGAATAATACCTTTGAGATCAGCAAGCTGCTTTGGATTTACAGTCAGGTAAATGAGATAAAAGTCTGGCCCAAATATTCAGTCCCCCAGGACTTTGCAAACCACATATACTTTAGGAAGTGGGAAGCCACTGAACATAGTTAAGGTTTTGAACTAAGGAGTATATGAGTACTGTGTGTCTTCTTTTAGGACTCCTTTCCCTTTTTTGGTCCACTGTCATTTCACTTACTGATTTTACATGCTCAGGTATTAGGGAATGAGTCTGCGAGGGCAATTGTTTGAACCTTGGTTTACTGATGAAAGGCTGTGGTACAAAATGCCACTTTATAAATGCCAATAAATTCAGAATTTTTTAGACGGTCATGATGAAATTGCTGTTAGGAGGGCTGCTATCTCTTTTAATTATATATTTTAAAGAAAGCATTTTAAATGACCAGTACCTCATAATTTCTCCCTCTAGTATATAATTTAAATAATATAAAGGAATCCAATTCCTCCAAGGTTACAGACAGACAAGGATTTGAAATATTGCCTGGAGATAGGTTGGGCTTTCCTATTAATGGGATTCATTTTTATGCAGGGAATTGCCACATTCAAACAGACACCATTTCACTTTAATATTCCTTTTTGTTCTTCAGTCTGTGAGTGACAACGTCCTAAAAGAGCAGTGGTGGCAGATGATTAAAAAGGACAAATATTCCAGACAGCATCCTGAATGACCTCCTTAGCAGCAACGATGGTTGTGTGAGCCCTCTCTGGGGCTGCAGAGATGATTGAAAGCTCTAATTGAAACAAATATGTGAGAAAGAAAAGTAGGCTTTGCTGATTAGCTGTACTCAGAGCTATGTCCAAAACCTGGTTTCCTCTGGGTGTTTCTGTACATGTGTGTTCAGCTGATGGTAACTTAGAGGCGTTTCCTTGCACTGTTAGGAATCAGCAGGCGCAGGCAGACAGAGTGAGCGGCTGGCAGCAGAGAGGATGCATTAAGACACATTGATCTAACATGTGTTTCATTATCTAGATCACATTTTGAACGGCCATTACAAAGTTATTGTGTATGATCTGTGCATTATGATAGCAAAGAATGGTTGCTATGGGATTCATTAAGCAGCAACTAAACTTCTTCCTTTGTGAAAGCAGTTAGGAACACTTTTTAGTAAAACATTTCCCCTAAAATTGTGGAAGAAATCTGAAAGGATGAGGCAGACAAGATCTGTACAGGAAGGCACTAAGTTGCTTTTGTCTGCTGAGTGCTTGGTTTTCTCTCAGTTTTTCCTTGCTCAAAAAATAATAGTTCCCCACGCATTTCAATGGGATCACTGCTGGAGCAAAGTGTTGCGGTGAACAACACCTGACAGTTGAAAACAGGAATTCAGAGGTCCCAGCATGAAGCTTTGTCAGGTCTGTTATGTCCACGCTCCATCCTGTTTTCCTGCTACAGAAGGCATCAGGAAGCTGACCTGTTGTGTATGTGGGGGCATATTGGCCTGTTTTTGACCACTGAGAAAACCTGTCCTTGAAAGCCAAACTCACAGGAGATGAGAAGAGTACTTTTTCAGGTGGTGCAAACCCTGGGCCTCAATCACTGCTCGTTTCTGAAAGCTGATGCGGGCTCCTGTATGCCACTCTGCACAACGGAGCTATTAGGGTTATGAAGACTTCAAGATGCTAACTCTGTTATGGGGAAGGGCAATAAACTTGATTTGGGGGTAACTCAAAGTCAACCCTGATATTGCTGCTCGTTTCTCTGCATTGTACATGCATACAGTCCCTCAGGATTTCCCAAGGGATGGTTGGCAGGCCAGGGGTATGCAGTAAATGGCTCTCATTAGCACTGACCCAACTGGCACGTTCAGGTGGCATAGCATGCCCTGGTAGGGATGTTTTGCCTGCAGGAGGGCAGCCACATTCAAATGGTGCCATATTGAGGCTTTATAGGCTTTCACTCCGACTTTGATGGGAAAATACTTTAACACACAGATGTAACAGTAATTTTATCTAGGCACTTAAATTAAAAAGGCACATGTACCCTGAAGCCTTTTGCAAATATTTGAGGCACCTTGGATATAATATGAAAATTCCCCCATCAAAAGTGGCACTCAGGATAATTGAAGTGCAGGAGTGACCTTTGTAATAACTCAACAAACTAGACAAACAGAAAGCTAAAACTCCTGTCTTGCCAGCAACTTACCTCTCTCTCCACAAATAAGCTATTCATAAAACACTGCAGAGAGGGTAAGTTGTGTGGCACATACTTCATTTCCTCTGTCTTCAGTATATCTTACCAGACACACTGTAGCTTCAAATAGATGCATTTTTTTCAGATTAAGCACTTCCTAAAAGTAATGGTCCTTGATAGCAAAACTGGAGAATGATTTGCTGCTTGATTAGAGACCAAGTCCATGAAAATAACCTTTGTGATTGATGTACTGTCTTACAGTGAGTGATCCTTCCCTGCCTGGCCTTTGCATGACTTGATTTGGAAAATAGCACTGACTGTGGATGGACTGTGACAGCCCAACAAATGGCACATCCAGTAGAATAAATCACAGGCCAAAAGCACGAGCTTAGCTAAAACCTGTAGTTGACTAGTTCTGGTATTTTCTATCTTTCTTACATTTTCTTTTCTTTAATTATCTTGCCTGCAAACTCCTTTTATTTTGTAATGAATCACAAGTAGGAAATGTTGTAGTCATTCTTGGGTTATGTAAGTCCTTGCTTTCAGCCTTGGGAACTGGCTGGAAGATTTCTGGTATCTTCCAGGCTTTCAGTATATTGCCATTTGTTGGTGACATTCAAATTAAATGGGGCATTTGGCCCTTGAGAATTCAAAATACGGGCAATTTAAGTAAATCACTTTATTAAACTCTGACTCACTTTGAACTTCAGATGTGTGCACTTCAAAGGGTCAGGCTGGATGTACATCCAGTAGTTCAGCAACCTACACATATTCTTAAAGCTGCCGAAGTCTACTGGAAATATTGTGAGGTCAAGCTTTCTTTTATGCAGTTTCCATAATTTCCCTTTTTTGCTTTTCAGGAAGCTAAAACAAAGTATGCACTGGGGGAAAGGGGAAGGAAATCTTTCTTCCACTATTTCTGAAACTCAGCATGAGTTCACAGATCTACCTTGAATCTAGAAGCGGCTGAAGGAGTCTTAATTTTTCCTAACCTTTCTAAGGCATCCTTGTTTAGACCTTTCAAAGTTCTGGCTCTCAGTAAATCCTAGTGAACTTGCTGAAAGCCAGGGCTGCAGGACTTGCAAACGCCAGTCCACGCCATGGTTCTTGGCACCTCCAGGCTTCTTCTAGCAGAGTCAGGACTCGGCAGTGGCCAGTTGTTAGGTGCTGAATGAAATACGTAAGCCTCTGGGGGGAAAAAACAAACAAACAAACAAACAAACAAAAAAACCCACCAAACCCAAACCTCTGTTTCAGTTGGTAAATGCTGCGATGGAACATTTTTCTCTTGGGGATGAGAAGTATTTCATCTTTTGTGGGCTGAAGCAACCTAATGCAAATCCATTCCATGTTTCCCATACACCAAATGCAATTTCTTCCCTCTGTACCCTAACCAAACAGCTTTGCTCAGCTCCATTAAACAATTCTTTATAAATTGCCGTATTCACTCAATTCTCATTTATCTCAGTTGGACTTCTTTATCGGGCCATATTTTTGGAAGGACTCGGGGCTTCCCAAAAGCACTGGTCACCTGGACTGAGTGATTCCTTGGCCACTGTCTGGTGAGCAGGATTGCGAATTAATTTTCATGCTGTTGGCACACAATGTGTTTGATAACCTAACCTGTGACAATTTCAGAAGCCTAATAAATGGTGCTTCAGTTTTATTTACTGATATTTCACTCGAATATGAATGGAATCTGACCATGGAAATATTAAATTAGCTCTGTCATGCCCTTCTCTGTCAGAAGGAGGTGAATTATGAACAATAAATAAGTGCTGAATGAAAGACTCTCAGAGCACTTTGCACTATGTCTGGGGTATTAGAAATGAAGCAATTCCACTTCACCTGTCCTGTCCAAGTTCTCCAGGTTCCTGAGACCTTATTAAAGGGAAATTGGCCTTCAGCATGTTCGAATGAATGACGCACAAAGAAGGAGGTTTTTAAAAAACAGTCACTGAATGTTTAAAGCTCAAGTGCCCTCTTTTAGTGCCTTGGGACGCAAAAGGCAGATAAATATACGTTATATAAAAGACATAGACAGAACTAAGATATTGGCAAAATTGGAGGATGTAGGATCTAAATTAAGTGGAACAGCCTTGTTGGGGGAGAAAATGGACAGGGAGAAAGGGCTGATAAAAAACCACTGCTTTGAGTGGACTGGAGTTAATAGGAGGATGCGATGCTCTCAAGCAGCTGAAGGACAAGCAAGGAAAAGGGCTGTACATTTGTTTGTTCAGGGTCTTTGGGCAGAGAAGCTACTGTGCAGGGGGAGATGGGGAAGCACATGGAAAAGGGATGTGCAGCCCTGCCTGAGCAGACTTTCTTACAGCACTTCTGTTACCTGGGCAGGAGGTGCTTCGGGAATTGCTGTCCTCCCCACCTTGCAATAGCTCTGCCTCCCACTGTGGGAAAAATCAGCTTGGCTTGGGCCTTCCCGTCTCCAAAAAGGCTCAGGTTCCTCATCTTCATTTGTCAAAGGCAGTCAGATAAGTGCTTGTTTCATTTGCTCTGGTTCTGCTGCTCCCACCCATCTCTACACCATATGGCACCGGGGTAATTATAGCTTTTCACAGGATAGCATGAACACTGAGGGAAAGAGTGCTGAACTGCTGTGCACGTTACATGGGGTGGCAGGATGACTGCTGGTGGGGAGAAGGCTGGACTTGCTGTGGGGTAACCCCAGCAGACTTGGGAGAGTTTTTATCACTGTTGGGGTACTGCTGCTCCTTGGGCTGGAGGCTCACACACACCTATTCATGTTGGTCTACATCTACTGATCCTGTTTCGTCTATGTCCAGTACAAGTTAACAGACTTCAAAGAATATGAGTTTTGTGAAGGACGAGTACTGGCATATAGTGGACCTGTACTGCCTTTTTAAGCTGACTGGTGCAAGTACAGCAGCATAAACCTCAGGGAGGGAAGAGTTGTGGCAGCATCCTTCAGCTGCACAATGATAAGTGGGGCTGGGGAGAGCTGGTACTTTGTTCTGACAAGTTTTCTGGGGTGGAAGTAAGTACCATGCATCATCTTTGTCTGGTCACTGTGGATTTGTCTATGGGGGTATTATCAATTGGACCAGGAGTGTGTGTTTGAAGTGTCTCATCCAAGTATCCTACTTAACCGTGCTTTGACTCTGTCACAGGGTGGTCTTGGAGCACACAAATTTGATTCTTTTCAGAGGAAACTGAGTGGGAAGATGCAGTGCAGCACACCTCATGCACTCCAGCTAGTAATGGACGTCTAGTTCATGGCTGCAGACTAGAGCCTCATCCGAGGTAAAGCTCACAAAGCGCCTACAGTGGGGTCCTTAGGTCCTCAGCACCAGCTCTTCCACTCTGCCAATCTTCTTCTATGGCCCCATGTCACATGCTGACGCCGGTAGAGACTTTCTCCTCTAGTGTCTCAGTGATCTTTGGGAACGTGCAGTGGAGTCGGCTGAATCTTACTTTTCTTCAGGATGAAAATTAGTTCCTTCCAGCTTCTTGGAACGTCATGGGATGATAAGTCCAGGAGTGGGGAAGTTGTTCTGCATTTTTAAAAGCCCTTTGGGTTTTTAATTGATTTTTTTAATCCCCCAAATATATGCATGTAGCATCTCAGACTACAAAGTAGAAGTGGTGGATATATAGCCTTTGTTACTTTTCAAAAGCCTGATTTACTTAATACTTCTTAAAACAAAAATAGAAGTGGTAAGTTTTGCACTAGCTGATGGAGATTATTTTTTTTTCTGTCCACGTCAAGTCAAGAATATAAATGTTAATTGCGTTCATATGTATTTCCCCACTATGATGTTAAGTAAGGGTAGAACAAGAAGGACTTCTCTGGCATAAAGAGAATTTTAAGCCTGTGATTAATATAAATCAGGAATTCAAATCTGGGTGGCTCCCAAGTGAACCAATTAAAACATCGCAGAGCCCTGGCTTGCTCTGTCTTTTAGAAGTCGGAGGGAGGCTCTCCTGACTTCCAAGCGGAAATACAAAAAACCCAGGGTGGTTGTGTGGGTTAAGGTACAGCTTTTAGGAGAGGTCTGAGCAAGAAAGATGAGCTTTTTTGGCCAGCCGATGAGCTAATTTGTGTCTTCCTTACACTGATCTGCACCTCACTTACTCAGTAAAAGCTCCCTTCAAATGCATTGGCCTACTTCCATGAATGAGGACAGCCAAGTCAACCCTGCTGTGATTAGCAGGTTGCCAGCTCTTCTCCTTTGCAGGGGGTGCCCAGCACTCTGAAGGTCTATTTATTGTTTTGATCTTGTCCCCCTCTCTCTAACTTCTGTGATATGGTTCAAAACTTGCGTTGGAAATTCATCCCAAACAAAACACTGGCTTTCTAAGCCAAGCCTCATTCAGCAGGAAAATTAAGCAGAGTGTACTCCCAAATAAGTATTTTAAATTCCACTGTGGTGGAAATGGATCAGTGCAAAGGTCATCACCTTAAGGAGTTTTTTACGAGGTTAAACCTCAAATTGATTGAAAATATGTAGTAAATGTTTCCTTAAAGTAGAGAGATCTATTGCAGTGTGAATGAAAACAACATTTTAAAAACCTTGAGTCAGATTTCAAAATTAGGACAAGTGTGTTTGCTGTATCCCAAAATTAATGCTGTGTGGAAGTAAGAAATAACTTCGAAACTGAAACAGAGCCAAGGCAGGCTTTGGAGTAATTTTTTTCATGTACCGCCCAGTTACTGAAAAACAAATGTGGCATGCTTACCCCCTTTTATGTTATAGGTTAGATGACCACCAGAAGGAATCCAGAAAATATTTCCAAAGCTGGAAGCACTGAATGATGTGGAAATAATTACTCAAGTAAAAAGAAGGCTTGGATTTCTTTCTAAAATATTAACATAATCTTTCTCAAACCCACAGCAACAACCAAAAAAAAAACCAGGAACGAGGAAAATTTGGATCCTTCATATCAACAGACAGCCAAAACCCTCAAAGCACATTGGCTACCCTGAAAGCATATTTATTCAGCTTTCAGCAGACAATTAGCAGGAATGAGGCTTAACAGGGCAAAGATCCTCAAAGTAGGATCTGCCAGGAGAGGTTGGAATTTGATGTTAAATTGGAATAAAAGAAGGTATGCTTGGTTCAGTATGTTCAGAATGGTTCAAAAACTATTCAAAAGTTCCTGTTTCTAGATATCTTAAAATATGTCAGATTTTGAATCCTAAAACATTTGCTGTTCTTTTAATATGACTCGTGAGAACAAGTCAGATGGATAAAGAAAAGTTCATTTGATATGGGTGTGTTGGTTTTATGTAGAAGATTCAGTAGATTAAATTTTTGACTGAATACGATAACTCCATACCCTTTTTATTTTATATTTGTAATGTTATCTTCAGGAAAGCAAGATCATTTTATTCCCTGGGAAAATGGCCTTTCTTTACTATCATCTTAGACTGGTACAAACAAGGTTTCCAGGAAGGGAACAAGGACTTCCATTTTTTCCCCTTGTCTGCAGAACACTTCTTTGTTCAGTTATTGTTTGTATTTTTTGTGCTGCCTTCACCTATCTGTGATTTTTTTTCCTTGCTGCTGCTCTGGGGATGTGCTGTGCCCGTGGCAGTGCAGGACTGGCAGGATGGGGGAGCACCCACCACAGCTGGAGCGGGAGCTGGCCCGTTGTCCTCCTTGGTCCTGTCCTGCACTTTTGGCTTGTGCATAGCAATGGTAAAGGACTTCAGGGATGTGACCCACCAAATCTCCATAGAGAAGTAGCAATTAATAGTACTTATTGATGGCTGGTTTATTTATAAATGCCTTCAGTGCATCAGGTTAAATGTTAAAATTAGTTTTAGAAGAGGAAAGAGACTGGACAAATTGGTATTTTAAAGAGTTGCTGATGAGGGTATTGTTTGATGTAGTCATCTTAACTTAGTTATTTTTCAGACAGTCCTATGTAATTTGTGGTTTATAAAGTAGTTATTTCAGTTTCATGATGTTGTTCTCCACTCTGTCTGCATACTGACTTCTTAATTTATTCCTGCTTGTATCTCATAGTGGTTCCTTTTTGTCACTGCTGCTGATCTTGTGTTTAGGAAGAAGTGGTGATTTGCAATACAGCTAGTCCAGTGTTGTTACCAGCTTCGTTAAAAAGGGTTGCAGCCTCTCCATGCCATGTGTGGCATCTTGCAAACCCCCAGCTGGGCATCAGCACATCCCCTCATGTGGACTCTTTCAAGAGCCCTTGCAATGGACATTTCCTACCATAAAATGACAACGTGTGTCCGTAGTGCTTTCCAGAAGGGGGTTTGACTATGTTCATGGATAGGCCTTCATGCTTGAATTTCTTGTGAGCAGTACAGTCAAGCTGCTTGCTTCTCAGAGCAAGGATATGTGGCTCTGAAATTGTCAGGTTTACCATCCCAAAAGGGCTAGCTGCCTAACAGATATGAGTAATGTGAAGTAGAAATGAGAAAACCAAGGTAAACAAACATGAAAGAACAAAGAAATATGTTTCCTATCTGAAAATGTAGTGCGTACTTTGTATAATATGGCTAGGAAAGGTCTGTCACAAGATTCATACTCCCTGGGCATATTTCATCCATGTGAATGGTGCTGATGCAGCAGATAATTTGAGCTGGTTTTACCTTCACAGCATTGCCAGAGAAATATTTTCAGCCCCTAAAACAGATCTTAAACAATAGCCCGATCATACTGCACGCACAGGGAGCTCTGCTCCGGCGTCTGCAGCGTTTCTTGGGTTTCTTCCTTGCATACATATCTGTTATCACAGCAGATGACAGAGCCTGTAATGTAATAGGTACATGGCCCTGCTCCATGTACAGACAGATTTTTTGAATTCGGACATTTCTCCATTTCACCTTCCTGGTGGTAAAAAAACTGCAGATGAATAGTGAAACAGGGCACTTAGTACCTGGAAGCAGAAACCGAATAACATTTCTTCACTTGGTAGGAAAACTCCTTTTACTTTCAAAGAAACCCAGAGCCAAGCTTCATAATTTTAGGCCATTTTAATAGCATAAAGAGGCTGGCAGTGCTCACCTGAAAAGCACCACTGATAGATGGTGTTGATCTGTAAACCACAAACCTTTCCCTCAATGTTCCCTCTGTCGAGTGCTGAAGCTCTGCAAATGCTGGTATCAATTACTCCTTCCATCCACCAGAAGTTAACAGCAGTTTTTGCTTGCAGCTGTTGTACTTCAGGTGTTCCTTTTTTTTAAAAAAAAAAAAAAAAAAGCAACGAACAAAAAAATCCCCCAGAAAAGTTAGATCAAAGGATATGTCTAAAATTTAAATTCATGTTACTTCAAAAACAGATTACAGAATGCCCCAGTTATGATTATTTGTCTTGCAATATACTTTCTTTTGGATCTATTGTAAACCTTTCTTCCCATATAAGACCCCTCCTCCCTCACCTTCTTTTGCCATTTAATTTAATAAATTGTCAGAGTGAATGTGCCCTGTAAATTGAAACATGCATGAGTGATATATTGTGAGAAGTGACGAGGATTAACATGTGAGAAGGAAATTCCCTAAGTAAATACTTGACTCCCTAATTCTGTCTGATTTTAGTGTGTTTTGAAAAATCAGATTATGCTTTTTCTTTCACTGAAGAGAATCTTTTGGACTGGAAATGAAAATTGTTTACTTCATGGGATGCAGCTTATTAAGAGTTATAAATAGTAAACAGCAATATTTATGTCCCAAGCGATTGTAATTTCTTGATTAGAGCATCAGACGAGTAGCTGGGGTTTTTTAACTATTTCTGTTAAACGAATAAATGTTTACAATGAATGCATGCACTGCAAGATAATTTGTTTTTCAGCAAAATATGCATCTATGTTTCAGATAGGAAAATCACCTGGTGGGGTTTCACCACTAAAGTTTTACATAGGCAAGCTTTATGTACTCACATCGCTGAAGGTGTAAGTTAAAACCTTCCTGATTTGTAAAAGTACATATTTAAAAAAAAATAAATAAATACATTTGCAACACCAGACATGATCAAAGGGAGAATTCACCACTGGCTTCGCCTCCTTCCTCCCTGTTGGGGAGGAATGGCCGATGGACGTGCCTGCGTCGAGGCCTCCAGTGGATTTTCCTCTTCACCACAGCAGGACCTTTTCTTCTTTTAGGATAGTTGAAAACCTGAAGAACCCCGAAGAATTGATGAGACTTGGTGCTAGCAGGGAGTATGGGGTGGGTGGGTGGGGAGCATTCATGTGAGTAATAGTTTGCACAATCCATCTCCTCATTTATTAAACTTTTTAGATGTTTCTGAGCAAAATGCACATTGTGCAAATCTGTTTCTAAGTGGATAGGGAGTCATGGGGGCTTGCCATGTGGTCAAATCACACCGTCTCAGTGAGCTATTGTCCATCCCTGAGGTTTCAGCTGATGCATTAGCCCCAGCGGGGTGGGCTGGGAGCAGGCAGCCAGGGCAGGGCCAGGGCAGCTCCACCAGCCCCCATTAGCTCTGTAGCACCAGACCCTGGCCACATCCAGTCCTGTGGCTGTGCCCCAGGGAGCTGAGAGCAGCAAATTGTCTGAAACAGTCACTTCAGTGACCAGACAGTTGTGAAAGGTGAAGTAAAATAGTCCTTTTTCCTTGGGATGGCAATTTAGGGAAATTATGGGGTTCTGAAAAGGATTGTCCTATGTGCATGTTCCCTTTTAAATAAAACCTGTGCTCAGTGCACAACTATGGTTCATAAATGAAAGACAGCGGTAATGATTTATGGCCACATTTTACAAACACTATTAAAAAATATATTGTTAGGTATTATATACACAGAGCTCTGAAAAGGAAGTCTATTTTTATTAAAGTCTGGAATTTGAAAAGGGGAGATACTGCCAATAATTTTTTAAAAGTCTGATTTATAAATGAAGTGCTAATGAATAATTCCACAAATGGTGCTTCATATAGTAAAGCATCAAGGCAGGTTTTCACTGCTGCTGGTACAAGAATAAATCTGAGTGAGTAAATCTGCTGCACGTTGCCAATTTTTATCATTCTTGGATGTGGAAATATAATCTTGTGCAATATTTTAAGAATGTAGAAACTCTGCACAAGAGGGCCAGTACCTCCCTGGCAGTGGAAGACGTTACTGGCACAGACCAAGAGGAGAGTGTGTCTGCAGGCTTGGTGCTTTCCCAGTTGTAGGAGCATCCTTGACAGTACCAGTCCCTTAGTCCAAGGTAGAGTCTCCCAGGGCATGCAATGGTCTATACCCTGCTGCTGGCAAGCCTTACTGGCACCCAGGATTAGCAGGGCATAGGAAAATTGTACATATTTTCTTTTCCGACTCTATGGAAGAGCGGCTGTTTGCACAAGCTCATGTCCCTCTGGCTTGGCTCCTGGAAGAGCAGGAGCTGCCCTGTCTTGGAGGTAGCAGGTATGGGCAGCGCTGCCAATGTCTGCCGCAGGGGAGCCAGCGCTGGAGGGCTGCACCTTTCTGAGGCACAGAGGGGCCGGCAGGTATCTCCTATTAATGCCAATTAAAGCTACATAGTGTTTGTTGAGCAAGTGGTTTATTGCCATTGGTTAGGTTGTTAGCTTAATGAGATTAGACAAGAGCTAATGAAAGACGACAAGTACCTAACATGTTTGTAGTAGTTAAAATGCTCTGCGCTGGGATTTTCTTGGGCTGTGGCATGGCATGCTCTAATAGCCTGTTCACCATCACGTAGTCTCGTTCCTACATGTGCCTCGCTGGAAAGCTGTCATATTGTCAGCACTGGTATTTTCCCTTGTACTGAGCTGACAACAGTTTGTCAGTCCAATTTAACTGTCCATCCTACATATACATGATCAAATGATGGCATCCTTTTAATAAACGGTGAACTGTGCAGCTTGTGATTGATTCCTGACAAATCGCTCAGCATCGTCCTGCTATCAAACTTATCCAACTCAGCTGCCTCGTGGGGCTGCTTAGCCAGAGAAGGGTTAGCAGCAAACTGACAACTGCCTATCAGGCAGATAACAATGGGGAAAATTCAGTGAAAACCTGCACAGCTAATGATGGTAGAAATGCTAGCTGGGTGGGAAAGGCAAAAGCTTGCAGCTGAGACGAGGGGTCAGTCAGCACAAGAAACAGCAAAGACCTCTTGCATAACTGAGTGCTGGTGGGGCATTGTGCAGAATGAGAGCAAAAACTGCTCGTCTTTGGCATCTTTTCAGATCATCTTCAAGGCTTGGTTTCTTCAGACATTCAAAAAAGAGGGAAGGTGAAGCTGTAACTTTAGAGGCTGGGAATAATTTGGTAGCCATCAGAAATGTGCAGCAGGTTACACTGAGTTACTGCATTTTTAGGGAGCACCTCTAACATTTGGTGTCAAAGGCCCTTCTGGCATATGACTAGATGTCAATAGAATTCATAATAAATTTAAACTAAAGGCAAGAAGGGAGTTTTAAGATTATTGTGTATTTATTTCTTCAAGAGTGAAAATCGTTGTTGTGTTGGGCCAGGCAAAGAATTTTTCTTCTTTTGGACCTTTATGAAAAGAGACTAGGGAACTGATAGATGCCCATGTGCTTAAAAGCCCCTCAGGGAACTGTATTAAAGTAGAGATGTGATATTGCAGGAAGGCAGTCTTTTCTGGCCTGCCCATGGGTCACTACAGCTTAATTAAGCTGAGTTTCTCATTTCTCAAACCATGGAGCTGTCTCATGCCCTCCCCTCCACAGATGTCATATGTGTCATGTACACAGAATTTATGTCAACATTTGCCATCTCATTGAGTGCCTCCATCCTTTATCTGGGTGATAGGCAATTGTTATTTATTTGCTGCCTCATTTTAACCAGTCATTCCCATTAGCACTAATAACATTGGGTGGGGGGAGCTTTCATTTTGCATAAACATTGTGCTGACCTTCCTCATTGAATTTCCCCATCAAGGAAAGACTCTTTGCAGAAGATGTCACATGACTGCAATGACGTATGTTGAGGAAGGGGGAAGAGGATGTGAATCATCTTGGAATTCACACTGAACAAAATCTTTTTATTCTTCTTCCTTTTAATGTAAAATCCTTTTTAATTTTTTTCAATGGTATTTTTGCCAGAATACTTTTTGCAGAACACAAGACTGGAACTCTTCAAAGCTGCAGTGCCAAGTGTCTCCTCTTCCTCCTATTTCAAAATAAATCATTCTCCTGGCGGTAATGAGTAATACCGAAAAATGCAGGCAGCAAGGATTTTGCCAGGGAGAGAGAGATTTGCAGTGCTGTGCTTTGGCTCCTATGCAAAGTTCTATTTAATGACACTGCCACAGAAGGAGTATTATATTATCTGTCCCACTGCTTGGGCCTTCAGTCTCAGCATTGTATAAGCACACTACTTTTTTTACATTTATAAGCAGCAAGTGGTTCCAGAGAAATTCCTGTTCCAGCTACAAAACTCAACAGACCCCGACTGTGTCATTACCTCACCCTGCTGGGGCAAGTCCTGAAGCCGCAGCTGCAGAGAGCCTCTGCCAGCCGCCCTGGGACAGTCCAGCTGCCCTCCGTGGGAGCAGGCAGCCATGGCCACCGCAGCAGGCATGGCCGCAGCTGGGCGAGAGGGGGCTGCTGTTCCCTCTCACAGCAAAATCAGGGTCATGGGGGCAGCAGCAGGGCTGCGACCGTGCTTCAGCATCTGTGAAAGTGCCAGAGGGAAGAGGAGCCACAGGCCATGGGGGCATGGCTGGTCCTTGCCTCTCAGAGGGTTCAGAGGCAACCTGCGCCCATTAAGCTGGCACTACAGGTGCCAAGGCAACCCACATGCCCTCCCACGGCATTGCTGCACCAGCTGGATCTGACCCAAAGCAGTCTCCTGATCCTAATGTTTATTTTTTTCTCCTGCTAAGTTTTTCCTGGTTTTGAAGGGAAAGTAAGGAGATTCCTTATTCTGTTGGGTCAGCTAGGGTGCTTTTGACATTCAGAGATAGTATAAACAGGTTTTTGCCTTTGCACTCTATAGTCTAGCAGAAGAGGCTGTTTCAACAAAATGAATTTTACCTTGCTGTCTGAATAAAACAGTCTGTCTCCCAGGAGTTGCTTGAAAATGCCAGCTTTCATTTGGGTAGAATATGTTGAATTAATAATATTCATAATTAATCTCTACAACTTCGCCTAGGTAGAGGGACCCCATGCCTGTCCCACCAGTATGCCTTGGCCTCGGCCTGAGGGACGGATGAGGCCATTTAACTGCATTCCCACCAGTTCCTCCCCGACGAGATAACCAAGCTGCACCGTGCCTTGCTTCCATGGTGCAGAAGCATGCCTGTCGGCAGCACAAGGGGTGTTCATCGGCCGGGTCCCTCTCTTGGCAAAGCCTTTCATTCACAAAGGTCAGCATAAACCTGGGCTGAACTGCGGCCAGGAGCGGGGATGGAAGTGCCCATATCCCATTACCAACCTCCTGAGCTGCTTAATCCCTTCAGCTGAAAGCTGACTGGCAGCAGATGCTGTCTCAGCAGTTTCCAAGAGTCAGAGATGTCCAGACGTGGTATGTATTCAACATATAGGGCCAGTTTCTCAACTGGTGTGGGTTGCCCCCATCTACTGACACCATCAGCATTACACCAATTCATGCTATAAATAGGGTCAGGCCGTAATTATTTTAATTCACCACGGCTCATGTTTCTCATGACACAGAGGCAGATTTTTGAGTCAAGAGGCCTTTTGTTAACATATTCCTGAATATCTCAGTATCAGATGTGCCAGAAGAGAAATGGCTCTTGCCTCTTAATTTCCTCTGGGCTGCCTCTTCACCAGCGGCTTAGGCTTGATTTACCACTGTCAGTGGATGATGAGGCCCACCTAGCTGGGGATTTCAGGGCATCGTTACTGCTGGCGATAGTTGCCAACTCAGTTGTTGGTCAGGCATCTGATGGCTGCTGGACACTGTGGTGAGCAAGATGCTTTTCTTGGGGACACTTGTCTGAGGGTCTGGCATGGCTGTAGAATGCTTTCTGTGGCACCTTGCTGCCAGGTCCCAGAAGACGCTGGCCTATGTGGCCCCCTGCCCCCCGTCTCAGATGCATATTCACATTTCTTCTGTCATTGTTATCTTGGGCTTTTTAGCAAGAGGTGAGTACACCTTAATGCTGTAATAAATGAGGATACCATCCTTAAAATCTGGCAGGAGGAAGGACACCCTGATGCATGAGGAAAGTGGTGTTTATATTAATGGTCTTCCAATTAGCAAAAAGCAATTATAATTTTGTTGGATTATTACAGTCCTTCATTTGGGGTTCGGGGCTCATTCTCCCTGCAGGAAACCTGGAAAGTGTGGCTTGCTTTGGCATTTCAGCAGCATTTTCTGGCACATCTAGGATTTATGGTTGGTTTGATGCAGTTAAGGCTGACACAGCTTTTCTGCGGGTGGACCATTTGAACAGACAGGTTTATACAACTCCGAAGAACTGCATCAGACTGGAGCAGAACTTGATTTAAAGGAAATCTGGGGAAGGTGGAGTGTTATGAGAGAAGAGAGAAAAATACATATAAAATAAATTCAAGTACTAGATTAGATGTTTTCCTTGCTTTGCTGCTTGTTCACACTCTCGGAGTCTCTGGCATCCCTAAAGAGAAGGCAGGCGCTCTAAATCAAAGCAAATGTTTTCTCTGTCATTTCTGACATGACTCAATGTTTCCGTAGATGCGCTGGCAAATCAGGTACGCTGTAATTAACCATCTTGCTCACCCACGGTGCTGTACTCGAAGTTACTGCTAGTGTGGTGGCTGCCCATGCTCCAGAGGCACAGCACTGCTGAAAGGAGAAGGCAGCCTGAGGGGAGTGGAGCCCAGTGTCCTCCCCGGCTGCCGTGAGCTTGCTGCCTGAGATGAAACATCACGCTCAGATCCACCATCCCTTGGAAGTTGAGATGTTGTCACTGTCCAGACCTTCAGTGAAAACTGGAACAGTACCATAACATTATTTCCAGTGTAAACGGGAGCTCTTTAATTGTTGGCTCTGTGTCCCAGCTCATGGTGAGCATAAGCTTACTGGCGTTTGTTTATGAGTAACATCGCTCTTTACCATGGCTTCTCTTCAATGAATTTTTATTCACACACTTTCTTGGTCGTGGCAGGGAGAGTTTTCTGGTTTTCTGTGATTCACAGCAAGTGAACTTTATCTTTTTATTCATAAAATTCCCAAATGATCAGACAAAATGCCTCATTCCTGCCACTATCCTTCCCAAGAGGCTTGTGTGCCAAAAAAAGACTCGGAGTTGGCTGACAAGTCATTTCCTGATTTGCAGCCGTTCCAGATTTACTCAGCTACCAGCCACCCCCACGATGAACATCGTTCCCGCTGGAATGGGAGCAGGCTTATTCCTAGGGTTTTTTGTTCTCTGCTAGGGGTCTAAGCCAGACAGGTGCTGAACTTTAATTGCTGCAGAAGCTATCAATGAATTCTGACTTCTGTCATATGACTGGGTGCTGATGTGACATCTGGATCTCCTACATGTTGGAAGTGTTAACGCCTTTTGAACCTTAATCTATAGCAGATGTTGATGGCCCATTAGCAAGGTTTATTTCTACTCCAGTATATCAAGGAAAGGATCCAGAATGCTTTCGTTCACTTACCTAAATGATGTAGGCACCAAAGTCCCAGAAAGTAATGAAGAACACCTTTGTTCCTTAAGTATCTAAATCTCTCTATGTACCCCAGTGTTGGCCCCAAGACTTCCAAGGTCCATAGGTGCAGGAGCACACAGACAAGCCTGCTAGCCTGGGCTCTGGGAACACAGCACCCACACATGTGCCGCTATAATGCAGAGACAAGGCAAAGTCTGTCTTTCTCTTCCCAAATCCCGGCCTGCTCCTCAGATGCGTACAGAGCTCACAGACCTGTTATGCAGAGGCCAGGGAAAGGAGGTTGCCAGATTTCTTAAAAATAGCATAGCAATTATATACCCGTAGGTATCATCCTTGAAAGACTCAATCTGCTCTCCCAGTGGTTGTGCTACCAGTCCAGAGGACACCCGTAACAGCTTGTGCGTGCCTCCCGTTGAAGCTGGGGCACAGTCAGCTATAGACCAAAGTCAAAAGATCCCCTGGACGTAGCCTTAGGGTAAGTGACTACTCTTGCCACATTGGCTGCAAGGAGCAATCTGCCCATTTTGAGGAAACTCAAGCCTGATATGCTTAGCCAACATGACATAGCAGTGTTACTGGTACTTGCAATGGCCAACGTACTGGTTTATGGAGTTTTGTGATCATGCAAGAATTTTAGTTCTCATTTTATTTAAATGAAACTTTGTAAACATTGTGTTTGCAGAGAAAAACCTTGAGATGCAAACCCTGAAAAGTTGCCTGCCAATGAACAAACAAAAATAACCATTATGGAATTATTTTTTAAATCCCAGCTGGGTTTTTTTTTCAGCTTGCGTTGTTTTTTATTATTACTTGGGTGCAGCAAGTGCTGAAAAAAGGATGCATAGCTGATTAAAATAACCTTGAATTATATGCTGAGTTTAATGGTAGGGCTATAGGTCTTGTTTCTGTATGTATTTGCAGATCCAGATCGTACCTGCCCTGCTGTGCACTGGCCTGGGTCGACACAGACACTAAAACAGACAAGCTGGAAATCCTGCACGGTTCTCCTCATCTCCGGAGAATTGCACAAAGGAGGAGTTTGGTATAGTGATGTGAGGGAGGCTGCATTGTGTCAGTCATTTGAGCAATTGGCCCCTGGTCTTATCCTTAGCACATACTTAACACATCTTGCCAAATTATGCGGTTGCTTAGTAATGTGAACAAATATCCCCTGGAGATTCAATAACCAAACTCATTATCACTTGTCATGTAGGCCAGGAACTGAATCCAGATCTCCAGGAGTGACTGACTGGTGTGTTAACCTAGTCTCCTACTGCTAAAATAGCAGAATGAATATGTGCAAAGTCAGCTCCATGCAGTGGGTAAAAATATGCCCTCAGTAAAAACACAGAGAAGCCCTATTAAAAATTATTTTCATTACATAGATTCCATTATCTGAAATAAGTAGAGGGGAATTTAGCATTTATTAATGTTTTGAAGAGAGGCATAAATGAAGACTGATTTTTTTAAAATTTTTTTTTTTTGATCTTGCAAACTGAGCAATATAGCTGTTCTGGTTGAGTGTTGCAGAGGAAGAGGCTGTTGCATGTGACATCTTCGGCACTTCAGGAGGCCACTAAATCCCTTTGAAAACAGCATCTCATTCCAGTGTCACTTGTGTATGCTGTTTTGTGGGTCTACAGCACTCACCACAGCTGTGTGTGGAGGTGCCTGACCTTGCTCCAGACCAGTTAGTTTGCCGTGATATAGCCACAGTCAGTGCTCACCACAAGGGTGCTGACACCTCCCCAGGACCCAAGCTCATATCCTCGTAAGAAACGTGCTGTGCTGCAACTAGCTAGATGGCACTGCACTGTGCACACCATAAATCCATGGTCTGAAATTTTTGCGAAATATTCTGCTTTGTCTCCCTCTTTTCAGCAGGTTCCTTCTGGTTCATAAGGGAAATGCAGAGAGTCAGCCAGTTTGCTTAACAATGATTTTGGCAGTGAATCCAATATTTGTAGATCTGCGTACTGAATACATATGCTGTTGGCTATAAAGATACCACATTTTTCTCTCATAAGCAATCCCAGCTGCATATATGGGTTTTGATATATTTTTTTTAAAAAAAAACTTTATTCTGGAGTAAATTTCAGACCAGCTGCTCAGTGTACAAATGCAAATTGGTTTAATTCATGTAGATAATGTATGCATATCAGACATTGAGGGAGTGTGTGCACTCATAATGATGGGAGTTCAGAGGAGATGCGGAGATTGATAATTTGCCTGAACAAGGTCAATACTGGCAAACATGGAAAGGAACATCTTAAGCTGCTGTTGCCCTTTCATGTAGTACCTGCTGAAGGGTAAAATGGGCTTGATCTCCCTTAAGCAGCATTTCCTGTCACTTCCTCTAGACATTGTTAACACAGATTAATTGTTTTATACAGTCCAGCCTACAGGATCTTTCCACAGTCATCAGCACTTTTCAACTTCTACTAAAATTACCTTCTCTGAAAGCAAGTTTGCAAAGTTTCTTGCAATTTTTGTGTTAAAATAGCCAAAAACTGCTGTAATAGAGACCAAATTGAGGGGTTGACATCTTCGCAGTGCAATGTTTTGGAACTGGGTTTGATTTTTTCCCCCTTTTTGTTCTATGGAGAATTTTGTATTTTTCAACTATTGAACACATAATTTCTCGTTTCTTACCTGTGTGAGAAGACATTGATCTAGTAGCTACAGGATCTTACTGGCTGAACAGTCCTCCTATCTATCAGGGGATTTTTACAGTTATCAGATTCTTGCAGGAGTAATGGCATGTTTAGTGCTCTGGAAGTATGAGTCATTAGGTATTTGCTACACTGATATGCCCAAAGGGATTTTAAAGCTATTGTCACACTGCATCATGCTTACATCGCCTACATCTCATGCTGCAGGACTTTTGCAGGTTGCGTGAAAAAGCTTCAATGCAGGGTTGACATTTTTGCTAGTATTTGGGTATCGGCCACATCCAGAGCTAGGACTCAGGTCAGGGTGCACTGGGTCTCAGAGTCGTACCAAGCTTCTGCTTGGTGTGTCTTTGCCATGTGCTCTGGCTTCCATCAGTCTTTAGATCTGTGGTCAGAAAGAAGCTTTCTCTTCCACTTGGTGATGTGTTTTGAATTTTGCTTGGTACCTGTCATCTCATGTGGTGAGCAAGCCCTCTTACCAAGCTTTACTGAGCATCCTTCCTTCATCAGGAGCAGGACACTGGCCATGCTTCTGCTTCTGCTCTCTCCTGCTGCCTTCATTTACCATGTGAAAGTTACAGCTTATGGTCTTTCCTACTTGGTGTTAAGTTCATAAGAGGGTTCTGGGGGGTGCTTTGTTGCCTGTGGTGAACTGGAGCATGCAGAAAAAAAATGTCTGGGGACCTGAGAAATATATCTATTGCAACATTTCTTGCTGATGGCATAGGACTAGACTCAGCAGTCATGTGAGAGTCCAACAGCCTTAAAGGGGTCCTTGTCCATCCTTGCCTTTTCTCATACTTGCCCAGATTCTGGATTTGCTCATACTTGCTTTGTTTCAGCCTCTACTGCTAGGCAATTACAGTTGAGTTATTGTGCTGTAATGGACTTACACATAATTTCTGAGCACAAACATAGTCTTTCAAGTTCTGGCTCCATAGAGACATTCAAACCAGGATGTGGGCAATTTCTTAGTTGAGGTTCTGGCAGGCAGGGGGATGAGGTGGTGAAAAGAAAGCACTGGCATCGTACGGAGATTAAATTCTGTTCCTTTGAAATTCAGCACAGTAATTCCCATCTGCTCAAGTGAGGGATCCAGCGCCCATTCTCAGACTTGGAGCTATCACTTACTGTCATACTGAAGCTGTGGTTTTTGGGTAGGGCGGAGCCTGTAGAGCCCATCTGGGGGCTGCTGCTGAAAAAGGAGGTTCTGGTTCCCATCTGAGCTCTCCCATCGGGTGGGCAGTCCCATTGGCTTCCTTGTGCAGTGCACTGTGCTTGTCTCACAGCCTAAGGAGTCAGCTCGGGGAGCTAAACCCACAGACACATTCACCAGCAAAGTTTGCCTGAAGATGGGCTCACCCTATCACAAAACCGCATCTTTGGCCAGTTCTTTCTTGAGTTCTTTACTCTAGGTCCCATTGCTGAGAGAGACGAGAGCACTGCAACTTTCTCCAGCAGCTCCACGAAGGTGGATGTCTCAGAGAGATACTGCCTGACCAAACAGCACTCTCTGCTATTTCACAAAATGTACTTGCAGACCTTTAGTCTTCAGAAAGATGCTGGGGTCACATGACACACATAACTATGAATAGCTTTTTGGAGGCGGTATGATGGAATAATTAGGCATAACGAACAGGGAAACAAAGTTTAATTGGTTTTGATGCCGTAGAAATACAGGATGTAGTCTTTTTCAGGGTACGTTTATAATTTTTCCGAGCAATGCTTAACTCCATACATTACCCCTGTTTTGCAGGCCTCTTGTTCCCATAGCAGAGTCCACGGTCCTGAAATGGTCACCTGAGCTTGTCACCCAGTTACAAGAGTTAGGGCAGGCTGGGAGCCTGAAGTGTCAGCCTGCTGAAGGAGGGGAGAGATGAAGCCAGCGTGCTGAATTAGCTGCTAGGGAATTGTTGAGAATGGCAGTATTTCTTACTTCTGCCCCTCTCAGAGGTCGAAGTCTCTTCTTCCTTTTGAGAGATGTACCCTAATCCTTTACTTAAGTATCTCAAATCTGTCTTTGAAAATCAAAATGCTCTTCAGTTTTGTAATATGGCCAGAGGAGAAGCCAGTGCTCCTGCTTTGTACAATATCCCAGTGATTATAGCATTAGCCCAGGGTAGAGGCACAGAAGTTCGATTCTGTTCTGAAAGGATTTGAAACCATTCATAAGATGAGTAAGTAGTAAAAATGTATACACCAGCACCAGTTTGCTCTGTTGCTAAGTCTTTTTCTACTGCTAATATGCAGAGTATCTAATTGTTATCCATTTCTTTATCAGCAGCAAAAAGTATTTCAGTAAAACCAGTTTGTTTCACCAAGTTAGACAGTTGCCTTCTCAAACCTGAAAAAGAAATGCCCAGGCATCCCATTATTATTGGTTTGAATTATTTATAACCTGTAGCATTTTACAAGGTATTCGAAGAGCAAATGCATCCCATATTTTAAATATTACTAGGTGATAAAAGATGCACGCAATGCAGTATAGGATTGCTATCATAGCGCTTCCCCTGGTGTCACTTGCCACGGAACTTGACTGTGCTGCCACAAGAGTGACAATCAGGAATACTGTCATTATGGTCAGTGGGGGAGCTCTTGGTTTATTTACATTCATGTACGCAAAGTCAGAGGCAGGCCTTGGAAAACATTTAAGGTCATTGCATCTAGTGAGGTGTAGCTGCGGTTTTCGAAATGACTGCACAGCTTTGCAAGATATGGTTTACGAGCTGGCTTTATATTAATAGCAAATACATGTGAAATATTTTCCCCTGTGAGGTTTACAGCCCCATATTTTCTTACAGAAAAGCAGGGGTATTAGCTTTGTTGTGCAGCTTTGTTGATGTCAGATGCAGGTGCTGATGATGCAGATGCGTAACTAACTGGGGCAAGATTTCAGCGCTGGTTGCTTCCCCCAGCCATTTGGGGTCCTGAGATTTCTGAAGCTAAAGCTGAGCAACATTTAAAAAATTGTACCTGAAGTCAGGCAGTTTTTCCCAGGAATGAAGTATTTACCACCAAGTCACACAGCAACCAGAAAGCTGGGAGGGAGGTGGTGGGTGGGGAAGGGGTAGTGCTGAGACTCACCTACCCATGATGAAGCAGCACCCTGCTGTCTGGGTGCCCAGGTCTCTGCTACTCCTCCAAAACCTCTGAGCATCAGCCACCCTCGGATGAAGCTGTCTCTGGCTGCACCTGGACTAGAGGGGGAAGGGAAGGTTGCAAGCGGCATTGAGCGTGCCAAGCTGCTCCCATGTGCCCTGTCTGACCGACGCCAACAGGTCAGCAAGCACCAAGGCCATATCCTATGGCACAGCGCGTGCAGGGCTGTGGCTCCCAAAACCTCTGGAGTTGAGCACATCTGCAGCTTTGACCGTGCTCTGTGGAAATACATCTATGGATGATAAAGGAATATGTCAAATGTGCCAATAATATGTCAGGATGTGATTGAGGGCATAACAAGTCCTTTGATGCTCTTCACCTGGTTCCTCAGAACAACTGAACTGACTGCAGTAGCAGAGACCTGGGCACCCAGACAGCAGGGTGCTGCTTCATCACTTATATACATCCTTGCAGATTATGCTGGTTTCTTTCTAGCTGTTTGTGGGTGGGTTTTTTTCTTCTATTTCATTAGCACCAGTGCTTAACGTCGGGTACTACATACCCAAGTCAGCCAGAAATTCAAATGCTTAGGTCATTAATATCAATGTCTCTGCCAGAGGGCTAGTTACATCTCAAGCCATCTTTTTTCCCATCCTAAAGACATTTTTCACCCAGATCAACGACTGGTGATTATCCAGTCTAAATCAGGATCCAATTATGTGAGGTAGAGGAGATTCTTTTGACTACCGCTGAAATGTATGTAGTAATAATAGCCACAGAAAGGAGTGAAATGTAGCACAAGCATCCTGTGTGTGCCCCTTTAATTAGAAACCATGCACAGTTTGAAATCCGAGGTGCTTCCAAACATGTGTAGCGTTCATTGTAATCATTCCTCAGAGTGCAAGAGGAAGCATCAATTAAATTCAGCATGAGAGAAACTCCTGGGAGTGGGTGCAGGAAATGAATTTTTTTAGTAGTATTATGATGATGATGAAGATGCACAGGGACAGCACTTTGACAGCTTTAACCTGAAAAGGCACCAAGGAGCCCTGTAGTATGTCAGCAAGCAGCCAAAGCACCGAAAAATCCTTAAGGCATAACTTTGACCCATATTCTGTAGATAATCAACTTTCCTCTCACCAAATGGGATTCAGGAGAATGACATAAAAGCGTGATTTGCATTATGAAGCCTTGTATCTTCCTTGATGTTTTCCTTGTCTGCTGGAACTGCTGTTGCTTCCTAACATCAAACCACACAGAGGTTTGCTCCAGTCAGGGGAGTAGCTGAACTGCTCCTAACGGGAGCCCAGCACGGCGGCAGAGGGGACCTTTCCCGCCACAGGACATGAGAACTCGTGGCATCAGAGTGCAAGATGCTCTTTGGCCTCTTCAGTACAGCGAGGCCACAGAAGGCATGGGGCAGCCCTCCTCTGTGACCACCCAGTGCTCGTCAAAGCCAGAGCTGATTAAAGCCCTTCTGGCAGCCAGCTGGCTAACCTGCAGGAAGGTGCCACTCTGTCCTGTGTCATGGTGTAACCCAGCCAGTGACTAAGCCGCAGGCAGCCGCTCGCTCACTCCCCACCTACCCACCCCCCGCCCCCCGCAGTGGGATGGGGGAGAGGATTGGAAGAGTAAAAGTGAGAAAACTCATGGATTGAGATAAAGACAGTTTAATAGGTAAAGCAAAAGCCATGCACACAAGTAAAGCAAAACAAGGAATTCATTCACCACTTCCCATGGGCAGGCAGGGGTTCAGCCATCCCCAGGAAAGCCGGGCTCCATCAAGCATAATGGTGACTTGGGAAGACCAACACCATAATGCCAAATGTCCCTTCCCCTTCCTTCCTCTTCCCCCAGTTTATATATCCTCAGCAGGATGCCCTATGGTATGGAATATCCCTTTGGCTAATTTGGGTCAGCTGTCCCAGCTGTGTCCCATCCCAATGTCCTGTGCCTCTCCAGCCCTCTTCCTGGCAGGGCCTGAGAAGCTGAAAAGTCCTTGACTTAGTATAAACATCACCCAGCAACAACTGACATCAGTGTGCTGTCAGTATTGTTCTTATACAGAATCCGAAACACAGCACTGCTCTAGCTGCTAAGAAGAAAATTAACTCTATCCCAGCTGAAACCAGGACACCTGTCAGCAGGACTGAGGCTTGAAAGCCACTCCTAATCGTCTTTGTGTAGAAAGCACATGTCAGTAAATTGTAGCTAATGAGTCATTTCAGGGCAAGGAACCTGGATGGGAGGACAAAGCAGAGGCAGGATGCAGGGAGGCAGGGAGCCTGCATTCCCGCCAAGGAAAGGGCAGGGTTCCCAAAAAATAAGGTCCTGTTCTGGGGAAAATAACGAGCACAGGGACACTTTTCAGAAACAGAGCTGAAATGCTGTGATTTAAAAAGCATGGATTTTTCATTTTTAATGGATACCAGATATTTTGATATTACCAATCATGACAAACCGGGGGGGGGGGGGGGGGGGGGGGGCGGGGAATAATCTCTCTTAATTCCTGACAAATAGGTCAGCATGTTCATTCCTTCAGACAACACGTGCATAGAGACCCACGACGTACTCCCACTTGAGAAGGTCCCCGACAGCGAAGGGACAAGGGGGTTGCTCACTTGCTCACACAGTGCAGATGTGGATGAGCTAACTTTTCTCATGCTAACATTTTGAGCCAAGAATATTTCAACATTAACATCACCTAATGCAGTTTCATCTCACTGGCTATAAAGCCTGTCCCAGTGCAAAAGAAACCGTGCGATTTTCATGTAACTATGAGAAAAGAGCCATAGCCGGTTTTGTGTAACAGGATTTGTGCGGGCTGTTGGTAAGGGCATGCTGCTGATAAATCAGGTTCAGTTGTAAATATTCTCTAGTGACATGGGAATTTATCCACCTATTGAAGTTTACAACTGAGCTACCAAGGAAACATGTTCCTTAGCTCCACTGTATGCAGCACATTGGTGCATCTATCAAATGCCCTGTCAGTTCAGGGAAGGCACAGTTCAGGTAATACAGTATTTATGAAACTGTTAATACTATCTCAGAAAGTTCTCACAGAGTATGTTTTTTAAAGCTGCCTTATGAAAACTTTGGACAAGGGGAAAGCAGGGGATATATTTTCAGTTCTATACTGCAGGGCTCTGCTCTCTGCTCACGTGCAGTGAGGAAGACAACAGAAAAAGATGTTTCCTAAGCACCGTACTTACTTATTATAAAGCATACAGTAAAATCAGTATAAGCAAGTCAAACGCTATCTTCTACAGAAGCGTTAGGGTTTAAGTAGGAATTTCAGATCCTTCCCTTCATCAGAAATAAGAATTAAGGCTGTCTTCTCATTCTTCACCCATTCACCCATTTCGGTTTATGACCCACCCTGCCAATGTCACTGTTCTTTGAGTGGACTCTTTTTCATCACATTCTTATATCAGAGGGTCTTCATGATCAGTTATCTTTTACTGCCTCTCCCATGCTCCCTGGAAACCCTGGCAGTGGCCCTGCTCGCTCCACTGTAAAACCATTGCTGTTTTACCCTTCAGACCTTGCTTGCAATACTCTGCCTGACACCCTCAGAGACTCCTCAGCTCCTCAGCAGATGCAGGTTTCTGTATGGAGGAATGATTCTAATAAGGTCCTTGAACAAGCCTATGTCACCTCAGAAAGACAAATTTAAAAATTCCTTCATTTTTAAATTTTTCTGGTTTTTTTGTTTGGGTGCTGGAAGCCTGTGAGCTGAGACTGCCGAAGTGGCTTGCATTGTTTCAGCCACTGATTTTCTTGGTTCTTCGTGATTGAAATTATGGGAGAAGCTTTTGCACAACCTTTAAGTTAAAGTTTGCATGAAAGGAGTGAGGGAGAGTGGAAAACATCATTTTCCTGATGTTTGTTTATTTATGTTTTTAAAAGTAAAAGGAAGTCTCTTCTCCACTGGTAGCAATCCCAGCAAGATTCGCCGGAGTGGGGCTCCCTCTGTTGAGCTCTGGGAGCTTCGCCAGATGGTAAATACAGCTGCCTGCTCCATTTTTGGGGCAGCCGCATCTCCAGACCCTTCCTTACCCCTCTCCCCTCCCTGAAGTCCACCTGAGAGAGAAAAAAATTGCAGTGGAAAACTGCCAGGAAAGCAGGGTCTGGGAGTGGGACCTCCGAGCTTGGACCTGCTTGGAGTCTGCCAGGAAGAAATCCAGCTCTGGTGAGTTGTGGCAGGACTGGACCATAAAGTCCTTTCTGGGGTGGAGGTGGGAGAGGGTTTCTGCTAAGGAAATGGTTGAGTCACAAGGCAAGGAGCCAAGAAGAAAGATGTGGAAAGGCTGGAAAGCAAACCAAAGGTATCGGGCTGTGTAGCAGAGCTACAAAGGCACCACTGGAAAATATAAGCTATCCCATGCTTTGTCAGCTTCCACCAGGAAAGATCAAATGAAGCAGTTACAGCAGAGATTCATGTTATGGGCTTTTATGAAATACTTTTCAGTATTTTCCCCAAAATGTTCTTTTTTCTTGCTGTGATCTACAGCGTAAAAAATTGTGTAAAATTCCAGGGCTGTAGATGCTGCTGTTGTGGAGGTGAAAGAGCCTGAAAAAACATAAGGGTCTCAAAATTGCACAGCAGGCTGACTTAACTCGTTTCTTTTACCAAAAAACAAGTAAGGACTGGGTTCTGGCAGGCAGCTGGGAAAACCAGGTCCTGCTCCTGACCGAAGCGGTGTTGTCTGGGGAGTAATCAGCGAGAGAGTTCATGTTTATTTAAAGGATTTAAGACACAGTTTGAATGGAGAACACAAGTTATATGACTGCCACAGTGCCTTGAATATAAGGTTTTGTTTTGTGTTTCTCCATAGCCTCGAGGGAGCTCCTGTTTGTTTTATAGCGTGTCTTTATTCGTGGCTCTGGGAGGCTACATGTAGCCAACTTTGCCGTCTTTCTTCCTTGAACTGTTCAAGTAGCACATTGCAGTGAGATTGCCCATTTAAGTTGCAGCAGAAGATGGGCTTTTTTCTATTATTTGCTTTATTCTGTGTCAACCTTCTGCCAGCTCCTGAAGCCCTCATTCAGGATGTTTTTGGTGGCCCTTGCCTTTGCAAGGCAGTCAGTCAGTCGAGGCGTATTTTGTCTGGTGGTTTCTCGTGAAGCCACATTGCATACTTGGGTTAGAAGTCCTCTCAGCTATTGCTTGGGACTCTTTGTAGACCAGCTCCTGCTCTGAAATGTCTGTGTGCAGCACCTGGTCCTTTCACCGGGTGCCCTGCGAAGGATTTCAGGGGTAAAATTTGGCCCTTAAGATCCAGCAACTGTTTTCTGCCTGAAAGGGGAAGGACAGACAGATTCTCAGAACATACCTAGGCTTTTTTAAAGGCTGTGGCTGGCCAGCACATGAGACTTCACTAAATATTTCCCTTGGTAGAGGCTGCCAGCCATTCAGCTTTGTTTCAGAGAAGATTACTTGGAAGATAAAACTCTGTATTGTGCAGGAATTTTCTATACTTCCACGCCGCTTCATCAAGATTAACTGGATTAAAGTGGTTTAACTGAAACCAGAATTTGACCTACAATGCCAGAAGTGTGTTGACAGTAGCACTTACTAAAGAGCAGAGAGTCTGGAAGCTTTTGGGTTTTGCAGAACATGAGGGACTTTGTGCTGACACAGTTAAACAGCTGGCTGGTGTTACCCACTGATTCTCTGGGCAGCGCTAGCTGTGAATTCACTGCTAGAAATCCATCCTGACCCTGAAAATCACGTGTTTTTTAACAGGAGTGCATGTAGTTTGAGAATACTTTGCTTTAAACAACATGTTACTAGGAAAAAGGGATCTTTGAATGTGTAAATATTGATAGATAATGAGTGACAGGCTGAAGCAACATAAGATGTGAAGGTGTGAAGCTATTTTAGCTGTGATTATGAAACTGGATGAACTCAGCATGGGGCAGTCTTGCATTCAGGTTTTTAAACTTCCTAAGAGAAGCGTTATCAGACTGTAAAACAGCTCTTATTTTGGTAAAGTGCAGAATCCCGAACATGCCTGTGTGACAAAGCTGTGTAGTGGAAAGCCTGCTGTTTCTTTCTCAGTTGTGCTGTGTGCATCAATTGCATTTGCCAAGGGAAAGTTTGAAACATACTTTAATCTTGGTGTGTACGAAGATGGACCTTATAAAGTGAAATGCAAGCTGGGCCTGTTTGCTGAATAAACTACAAAATAACCTGTTTGGACACTTTCTCTCCATGTATAAAGACCACCTCTTGGGAAGGCATAAAGGTGTTCCAAAGACCTCCTAGCACCTTCAAAACAGTTTTGGAGAAGGATTTCACCTCTTACTGCAGGTAGGAGCTGTGCACAGCTCAGGTGTGTATCACCTGCATGTGTCCTCGGGTGTCACAAGGACTGCAGCCTTCCACAGCAGCAGCAGGATCAGGACCTAACCATTATGTCCAGGTCCCAAGTTAAATAAAACAGTAGAGCTTTAGTTCAGAAGTCGGGAGGGTTTTTTGTGATTAATTACTATTTATATGGCACTATAAATAAGCATGACACTTTCCGGGGTATATAAAGGATTATGTTCCATTTTCATTCTTCGTGGTGCTGTTTTTGTTGTCGGCCTACTCTCAAAGTTGATTTCAGAAAGCTTGTACCTGCAAACTGTGATTTTTAGGCTTTTACTGACGATTCACACAGGGCTGACTAATAGTACATTGCTGGGTTTTGTCTCTGCTACTTTATGCGAAATTAGATTTTCTTTGATTCATTTTCCTATAATTAGCTTTCTGTGAAAGCAAATGCTGCAGTGTCACCATCATGATCTGTCAGGCCAGGTGACCCGGGGGTGACAGTGCTTCTCAATGGCTGTACGTAAGACAAACCATCTTACATGGAAGGCAAACCACTTTTTAAGAGTTTTTGCTGTGAGATATAATGGTGATTTGTGATCTGTCATCCTGAAAGTTCCTCTTGAGGACAGAAGCTGCTAAAAACTCTGCAGGTCAGAGATCTTACGGTGGTATACATTTGTTATAACTGCACTGGCTAAAGTTGGCTGCAGCCCCTTGTTTCTTCAGCATGTACGAGTGCTCTCTCTTGCTTCCTAGGGCTGACTAAGAAGAAACGTGTTTTAAGCACCACTATTGATTTAAGTGACATGTGTTGCTCTTGAAGGATGTTAAACAGAACGTGCCTGTAGCAGGTTGGACGGTGAGGAGCGAGGGGGCAGTGCACAGCCCCTGCGCCGTGGCCCTTACCAAGCCCAGCAGACATGGCTGTGTCATTGCCACCACAACTGAGTCGCTTCTTGTGTTTATTACTGACTGCTCTGTACGCCAGACTGCCTTCTGCTTTGCCATCACAAATGGATCCAAGCAGGCATTTCATGCTTGTGATTGAAGTCACTCTCAGCTGATTTGAATGGGTGCTTTCGGTGCCAAGATCTGGGTGCTAGTAAAAGGGAACAGCCCATCTCCCCCGCAGTAGCCCTGCTGATGGATGCCCCACCATGCAACCCCTGTCCTCTCCAGCACAGCTGCTGCGATTTCTGCAAAGCTGTTATGGATGGCAGGAAACCATATGCTGAAGTGTCACTGAGCCTGCTCGTGGGGAGCTGCCTACTAGCTGGAAGATGTAAATGCAGTCCCATGTGTCACCTCCGAATTTTTGCTTGCATAGGCTGGGAGATGCAGAGTAATGTGTGACGCTTCAGAGTAATGAAGCAAAAAATTAACAATATGTGTTTTAATTATTATTTATGCTCCATAGTAATAGTTTGTGTTTAATTATAGTTTACCACTGAGATGTGCATGCTTTTCACTACTTTTTCCTTTCTGTGCCTTTTCTTCTTTATCAACATTTGATTTGCTTTGGATGTTTACACTTGATAGTACTTCATGAAAGAGATAAATGTGTATTCATTCATTCAGAGGAACAGACTCTTCCGATATTTGGAGGATGGGGGATATGGAGGTGTTTGAGAAATTTGAAGAACTGCAACAAGCAACATGCCAGTATGTTTTGCTAAAATTACTTCAGTACAGTCCAAAAAAAAAAATAAAATCCTGTCCTAGTAGTGCTTTTATCAGGCTGTTCCAGCAGCATGTTCTGAGACTGTTTGGTTTCATCCATTCCTGCTTCACCTCTGGTTCTGACTACGAACAAGACCTATGAACCAGAAGGAAGGAGGAATTAAAATACTCATCTGCCTTTTACATTTCCCCAATTCTTTAATCTCTTCATCCCTTCATCTCTCTGAAAACAGGGGTCAGATGAGGCTGCTGCCCCACGAGACAGGCGGCATCAGACCTGTCTCTTGTGGGGGATCCCCATGCACAGAGGAAGCCCTTGAAACAAAGAGGCTGTTTCCCTTCTTTGCACAGCTTGAGCAGCACAAGGCAAGAGCTTGGGGGAGGGAAATTACCTTTCGGTATTAACTTGGCTTTCACATGGCAGGAAAACAATCTTCTGCTCTGCTGTTGCTGAGAGGAGATGTAGCAGAAGCCTCAAGAGGTTTCTTGGGTTCCAGGAATCTGAACACAAACTTGGTTTGAGAGAAGGATTGGATCATAGCATTTCTATCTGGGCTTGGTAGCTGGAGGCCTTGCCTCTGTGTATTTTAGTTTTGATTTCTTATATAATGCAATATATTGATGTCAAGGAGTGGTCTTGGACTTTCCTTCCATGTATTTGTGAGCCAGAAAATCTGGCCAGCCTCTCTGACGATTTTGCATGTGGGGCTTTGATGCTGCTTCAGTGTATGCTCTCCCTGGTTATGCACAGACACAGAAGCTGAAGGCACATTCATCTTAGACATCCAGGCTCTTTGCTCTCTCAAAAAACACCAGTTGCATGGGGAGGCTTTTATTCTCCTTTCCTAAATAATATAAAGTAGGAAAAGAATGTTTTGTGCAGGCACCTGCACTGTACTTCTGGCAAGCATCGGACTTCTAAGTAGTGACCTCCTTCATCAAGTACCGCATGCAGAAGCTGGCAAGCTTTGACCCATGTTGAAGCCTGTGCTGCTTTTGAGCATATTCGAGCCTATGTCTCTTTTCCATCACTTTTGAAAAATTAAGACCTACTCTACCTGTGCAGCTCACACTATAAAAAGCTTTCTACTGGGAGAATTTATTGAAAACAAAGCATATTTGGGTTTTTTTCCCCTCCTTATGCTCTTTGGGATACGTAATGAAATATTTTCCAGCATTGCCACTTAATTGCTTCATGGCGGCTGTTTGTCAATTTGCCAGCAGGTTTCTGCTTAACTGCTACCATTTGACACTGCTGAAACACAAATGCAGAATGATTGAGTTGCCAACATATCATTGAGTCTTCTGCAAGGGGGGGGTTCAGCATATTAATGCTTCAGGCTTTTACGTCAGTATTGATTGTTGAAACAGAAAAGAAACCTTTGGCAGTATTCAGCATTGTGCCAGCATGCATTTACTGGCAGGAAAAAGAAACTGGCCATTGCCATTGACTGTGACTTCATCCCTTCCTTCCTTCCTTTCTTTCTTACATTCTTTATTTCTATACACACCCACACAAAGTGTTGAAATTTAATACACATCATAGCCAAATTCCAGTTAACCTAACAATAAATCAACAGGGCAAATCGATTTCTTGATACAGTCAGATGTGGAGGCCATTTAATTTTGCAGCTGCCTTCATTGTGCCTGGCCAAATGTTATGGCAGCTGGGGAGGGGGGGTGACGGCAGGAGCCTCTCAGAGCAGGAGCACAGGTCAAGAGCTGACTTGAAGGGAGGTAGTGGGGTCTCTGCTGGGTCCCCTGCAGGGCAGCCAGGCTGCCCCTGTGTCAGCCTCTGGATGCAGGTGTGGCCATCGTGAGCCAGGTGCCGTGGGGAGAGGAGCATCACGATGGGCCCAGGCTGGGAAAAGGAGACTCCCAGGACATAGTGTTGCAGAAGACCCCAGGATGGGGCCCCACAGCTGAGAAAGTGCTTTGGCTGAGGGGCAGGGGATGAAGTGGATGGTGAGGGAGTACTGAGGTATCTCAGTGGTGTCCACCAGCTGTTGCTGCTGTGGTGCCCAGGCGCAGGAGCAGCAGAGGAGGGGTAAGGAAGGTTTGTTCTGCTGAAGCAGGGAGCCAAAGAAAGTTGTAAGCTTGCCTGCAGTTGCTGGAGGAACATCTCTATGTGCTTATCACTGCCCTCCACCAAAACCTTTGCCAGCCTCTGGTTTTCTTCAGTCTGATTCCTTAGATGACACTTTGCAGCCTGTTTTAGATTAGAAGATTTTGTAAGAAGGACCACCTGGGCATGCTGAAGATGATGTCTGACTGAAATGCCATTGTGTGGAAGAAAAGAGCTGAGGTGAAATAGGAAAGAGCATGGGGCAGAGATTTTGAACAGAAAATGGGAAGGTCATGCTGCCCGGCAAGACTTGGTGCATTTGCACGTGACCTGGAGATCGCTCCTGGCTGATCCCCTTCCCTTTGAATTGGGGAAGTCATGTGAAGAAAAGAGGGGTGATTAGGCCAGAATTGTATTGCACAAGGATTTGGCAAAGAGGGAAATAATCATAGGATATAGGAAAATTTCTAAGAATCACCTAACTGTTGCGGGGGAGTGACATTATAACTAGCAAACAGCAGCAGTGATCATTTTTCTTCTACTTCTGGAATATGCTTAATGCTCCCTCCTTTCAGGTGTAGTTAAGAGGAGCTTTTTGAATCTGATTTGCTTCTCACTTTTGGATGAACCAAAAGTAGGAACAATAATGAGAAACTTAATCTGCTTCTTAGGGACCAGGATTCATTAATATAATCTGACCACTGAAAGTCCACTGAAGCTGGACCTTTTGGCCAGAAAATATCAGCAAGGGAGCTTCAAGAATTTATGCTGGGGTTTGGGGGGTAATTGTGATAGTGAATTTCTCTGTTTGGTCGATTGGAGCAGACACAGCTTTAGAACAGGAAAAGCAGCTTTATTTGAAAAGGGTTGGAGGACTCATGTTATTTTTTTACCTCTGCCTGGGCTACAGTAAATGCAAGATTTACCTGGCATGCTTAAATCAAAATGGGTACTTCTGGCCTTACAGAAAGGCTGGGAAATGTTTAAATCACAGCATTTTTTCCGTAGAAGGCTGACTTTTCCAACAACATGTTCATTTTAAAAAGTACCTCTACAGATTTTTCAGTTGAAAAGCCGTGGCTCAGAATTAGAAAAGCTGTATCTGATAATTGAAACATTTTATTCTGGAAGCACCTTCCCACTGGCAGTGGTAGTTTAAGTACCTAATACGTAGATCTTCCCTGTGCAGGACAGTCCCCAGATGATGTGGTCCATAATTAAGCCCACAAAAGAGAACAGGAACACGAGCACCTAAACTGCAAATTCCCTGGGGTGCCACATTAGGGTCTCCAAATAAAACAATGCCAGATTTCAAATGAAAATTTTTCTCTTGCAATTTGTTTTGCTGAAAAGTTTGCATTTTCATCAGGTGAAGGTATAAACAGGCACCTGAATCATCTTCCAGCCAGCTCAATTAATTAGCAATAAAAGCCCAGCATGTGTTGCGTAAGAATTTCACTGATGATGTGTGAGACTGAATAAAATCCAGTTTCTTTTTCTGTAGCTCTTGGGGCTGTTGACTTTTTACATGTTAAAATGAAGCTTGGGAAGAGAAAGTGGTTAAAAAGTAAAGTGATCTGACCTTGAATTGCTACAAAGATCTTGGGAATAGTCAGGCCTCATCTAGGGTAAGTGATACAGAGAGTGCTTGCCAGGTGTGTGCCTGGATCAGCAGTGGTTCAGTGCACACCTGGCAGAAGTCTTACTTTGTGTTTGATAAATTGTCTCCTCCTAGCATGAGTTAAAGTAATGAATCTTTTATTTCTAAATTACTACAAGGTTCCATAGTCTTTCAGCTTAATATTTTTTTCCTAATTTCAAATAGGTAATGCAATCTATGCCTTACTTAAGGAGTTTGATGGTATCATATGCTTAATCTGTAAAATGCTGGGAAGTGGGGGCAAAGCTTTAGTGTCAAGGGAAATAGCAGAGAGAAAAATATCAGTTGGATGCTGCCACTGATTTGGCAGAGACAGTTTGATATATGCTTTCTTAGCTGGCTGTTGATTTTCTTTTCTGGTTTTATCCTTTTTTCTTTTTTTTTTTTTTTTTTGTTATGCTATGTGCTTCCAAAATACTGGTCTTTAACTGGATACCTTCATTCACATACAGCAAAATTCAAAAGAATACAGAGGAAAAAGAAAAACTGTAAGCTGGTAATGAGAAAACCAAGGGCTAGGGAAACATCTGAATGAAATTAAATCCCCATCCAGACACCACGGATAGTGCTCTGTGGAGCTGTGCCTGTTTGACTGCTTCCCTCACTGTGTAGGCAAGATCTGTTGCACATGCTTTTCAAGACCTGCACAGTTACTAAAGCCCTTCCTAATAAAATGAGTAAGTTAATGCCCGTGTGTGAAGGTGCACTCAAAAAACTTACTTTTTGAACAGCATGGTATCTGCCTGCCGCAGTCACCATCTGGCACGCAGAAGCAGCCGGAGGAGCCAGCACTGGCAGGCAGCGCAGATGACGAGCTGGTGCTTCTCCACCTGCCAAAAGATGCAGGTATAGGAGCATAAAACCTGCCCTACCAGAGCAGGTCCATTTAATGCACCCATTGGGATCAAAAAAATGCCTCTGCTTGTTGCTGTAACAAATACCGTAAAAAGTCATCCCAGCATCTTGTTTTCTGGCTGGCATGGGGAAACGGAGTGTTTCCGTCAGGCCGCTCCACCTGATCACCACAGAAAGCATCTGAGTGCTATTCTTATGCACAGGAATGCCATCCAGAAGTACAGGCATAAGAAACACCTGGGGGAATACCAGGCTGTTTTATTACACATATCTTTACTTTTTTATTGTCCCTGTAGGACACCCCACTGACAACCAGTATACAGAGAAGGGAACAGACTACTTGTAGGCATATATATACAACAGAAAATGGTGTCATTTTTGTAAATACATCTCTGAAAAAAAGACTGTTATGAAAGGTTGACTTTACAGGACCCCTTTAACATCCCCAGTGGTATGTGCTGCTACATATTTGTGCTGAGGCTTGCAAGCTGACTCTTAGCTTAAGCTAAATAAAACAAGAATTGGCGTGGGATAATACGATGATACACCTTTTGTCCCCCAGCATGGGTTAAAAGAGCTATTATAGGACCAAAGCAGCAGGCAGCTGTGCCCAACACAATTACCCCCTGCCCTGTGGGATTCAGCAAGAAGGGGAGCAAGTATGCAAGGAGGGCAAGGGCTGCATAAACCGATACCAAAAAGTTGTCCATGCAGTTGCAGCCTGGGGGAGATAATCTTGCACCAAGCCAAAGTGAGCTCTAGGAAAAATTCTTCACAATCAAGTAGTTTCCATCAAATAAATTTCTTTTCTATCATACCAAACTATTAACTTCTTAGGCTTCTTTGCTCTTGTACTGTGATATTGTTTTTTAAGTTTGTTTCTTTTAATGAGAGTGAAAAGCCTCAGAGCTCTTTCTAGTTCTAAAAGAAAGATTTGAGACATTCTGCCAATTCTGCTTTTCCACAGGGACATTAATTCAGAAGCAACAAAGAATATTATAACTGTTTACAGTAGCCCTCAGTGAGGAGCGTGAGACTTGGGGATTTTGAAAGAAGTAACAGTATTTGGTTACAGAATCAAAAGCTAAACTAAAAGCTTCAAACTCAAAATTGTTTGGTGTTATTCAAACAAACACAATGAAAAATTTTCAACTTGCCAACTTTTAGAACCATGTGAATCTTCAGGCTTGTTTTATTTTGTTTATCTTCTGAGCCTCTGAAACCAAAGCAACCCCTGAAGGTCAAAATATCTAATATTTTACCTTTAGACATGTCAGGTTTTACTTGTTTAAACACGTAGTCCTGCTTACATGGTATATTTTGCAAAGTAACAGATGCTGCTTGATGGTGTAAGAGGTAGCACAGGTTTCAACTGAGCTTCAAGAGAACTGGAGTGCCTGCTCTGATATAATAGGCTTACCTTCTCAGTCTTACCATCACACACATCCTAGTTTCCCTGTGAGATCCAGGGTGTAGTGTTATGTAGCAGTCAGCTGCAGTGATTGGGGTAATTTGGTCATGGATTATCGGTTTGCTTCTAGCTGAAAGTGACTTTAAGAAGGAAATCAGTGCTGGTTTGTTTGCGTTTGCTTAAAGATGTTGCATATTTTGTTTCCCCAGAGTGTTTCTCAGCTTCCCTATGGCAAAGCCCTCTATGCGTATGAAGGAAAAGAGCCCGGTGACCTCAAGTTTAACAAGGGGGACATCATCATACTGCGGCGGAAGGTGGATGAGAACTGGTACCATGGGGAGCTCAATGGGAACCATGGCTTCTTCCCCGCCAGCTACATCCAGTGTATTAAGCCCCTCCCGCAAGCTCCACCTCAGGGCAAAGCACTTTATGACTTTGAAATAAAGGATAAAGATCAAGACAAGGATTGCCTGACCTTCACCAAGGTAGGGGAATAGTGTTTTTTTAAAAAAAAAGAGTTTAGAAAGCTGCCTCTGTAGGAACTGATGGCGCACGTGGGGTGGCGGCAGCCAAGTCTGGAGCACAGTGGTGCAGGGACCAGTGGGACATCTGCCTGGCCTCCCTGGCAACTCTGCCTAGGGACCCCCTCCCCTCCATTTGTTTCTTTCAGCTGATTTCTTGTATAAGAAAATGAAATTCCTTGAGCCCAGGCAGCCTAGTGGGGACAGGCTGATGGGGCTGAGTTTCCTTTATTAAGCAGGACATCCCATCATGTAATCTGCTGAAGGACATTGACTTCTCCCGACTTGTAAATCCTTCTTCCTGTAGGGGCAGAGCCTGCTTGGTGGCCCAGCAATGTCCCATGTACCAGCCGTGCTGCAGGACTGGGTGGGCCTAAAGCCTCCCCTCAGGGCAAGCCCCGTGTTAGCATCATTGGGAAATTGCTCCCATTTTGTCTAAAGGGGAAGCCAGTGAGATAGCTCATGCTATGTAGAGCAAGGTTGGTAGAAAGCCAGTGAAAATCAACAATTAGAACTGGCTGCACATTTCTGAGAACATTTTTCTATCTAAAAAGCATACATTTCATCTGCATTGAAATGTTCTGCAAGAACGACTCAATTTCAGAAGAAATCTAATGGAAATGTGTCTTTTAACGTTCCTTATTAAATCAGATGTTCCAGCATTTTAAAATGCTATTCAGCTTCAAAATGTATATTGCATCATACCAATTAGCTGTTGAAATACACTATCATCATATATCACAGTATTTCCTACGTTAAGAACATAAAGACATTAAAAAGTAGACATTTTTAAAAGTCTTTGTTTTTTTAAAACCAAAATATTTAATAAATTCCAGTTGAAATGAGAGAAAACAGATATTGTAATTTCCTTTGGATTTAAAATGTCATGTTTCCCTTTTCTCCCCAACCTCCCCACCTGCTTTCTGTCTCCCCCTCCCATCCCAAGCAATTTGTGTTGACCTCAGATGGACTTCATAGATATCAAGAAACCTGCAGTAAAATAAAGCATATCCCCCAATGTTAATTTATGGCACTGAATGCCGTGGAGAACCTGTTCATTGTCGTTTTCTGTTTTATTTCAGCTGTCTGTGGTTGTTATAGTATCACATAAAGTAATAACAGTTATGCTGGAATGAATATGAAATAGATGATAAAAATATCCTTCACCAGGATTTTACTGACCTCCTCTTTTGAGGCTACTTATTATAGCTGAATGAATTATTTGCAGCATATAATTTTCTCACTGAATATAACATATTTTTTACTCTTGCAACATTTCTCAGCAGAACACAATTTCCTAGAATGTATACTTTCTCATATTTATTTAACAAAAGATTTGTAAGCACTTTTGCCCATAGCAACTGAAGTGTTTGATTGCAAACACTGCAAACCCTGCGACTACCCAGCCTCCCTGGAGCTGTGAATCTCTGCAAGAAAGTGGGCTGCTTAGTGAGAAGCAGCAGCCGTGCACTAACAGAAAATTAGCCAGAAGTTACCTTTGAGATCCTATCAGTAAATATATATTTGCTGGCGTGTTGTTTTCCTCACTGCTTCTCCAGAGGTACAACAGTGACTTCTCTGAGAAGCAATCTTTCTTGTCCACTTAAAAGTATTCATTGCTTGCTCAGTCTAAGAAACTTAATAGATATGGCAGGCAGTTGTGGTCTTTTTTGTTAGAGCAGGTCCTTTCCTAGACACTTTTGTATTTGATATATTTGGTGCCGTATATTAGTATACATCCTTTACAATTACTGTCTTTGTATACTGATAGTTCTCATTTTCTCGGGTGTCCAGTGTCATTCTCACGTGAAGCATTTCTTTCTGCTATATAGCTCTACTCTCAATCCCTTAATTTTCCTTTTTTTTACCTGTTGTGTTACTGTCTGCATCCTTTTATCCCTGATGACTGTGCTTTCCCAAGGGGGGTTGTTTTCTCTTCTACTGCTATTTTCTTCTTTAGCTCCTTCCACTACACGCACTGTCACTTTGTAACTGTTTTTATGTCTTGCCTATTGTTCTCCCTGACAGTGAATAATCTATTTTTCATCTTGGGACTTTACCATCATGTTTTCATCAGTTTTCTCAATGCTAATTTTAGCTGTCACCTGCACTGATGAAGGTTCCTGTTTAGCCCAGATTTTAGATCGTCTGCTGATGCAGTCAGTTCCTCTGCACAGAGCTATGAGCACTGACTGCATTGGTGTAAATGTGGTTTGTCACTAGGAGCAATATTCATCATTTGAATGTCTTAGTTTGCATATGAAGATGCTGGACCTGATGTCAATTTCATTTACACTATTTGTTCTTCTTTCAGGTAGAGGGATTGCATTGGTATACCGTTTATACAAACTAGTATAATCTATTTGTGTCCTGCAACTCATTTAAAGCTACCAGACACTTGTTATCAGTTTTTATTTATAAACATGTAATAAAGAAGAGTTTTCCTCTGAAGAGAAACTGCAAGAAAGGAACTCAAACATAGGGATCTTCTGTATTACTATTTTTGTTGCTCTTTTGCTGGACTTTGCTTTTCCCATCCCCTTTGTTATGATGCAGTCAGAATATCTCTTGGTGCAGGAAAAGAAAACAAAGGAAGGATGTTTGGGGTTTCCTCTTACTAGTTGGTTTTTGGTGGGGTTTGGGTGTTCTGTTTTGTTGGGGGGGGGTGTTGTGGGTTGGTGTTCTGAGTTGGTTTGGTTTTGGTTTTTTTTTTGGGGGGGGGGGGAGTTGTTTTTTTCAAAATTAAAATGTCAGTTTTGTTCCAGAGGTGGGTTGCAAGGAAATGAAGTCTGCTTTGCACTGATCTTCATGAGCAGTGCTGCAGAGGGCTTCTGCCGTTTCCCCCATCTTCAACTTCTGTAGATGCAAAACTGTCCAGATAAAAGGTCAAAGATAAATGAAATATAATAATTTTTTATGTGCAGGTATAAAACCGGGAGGGATAGAGAAACCTCTGTCTTGAGTATCCAGTGCAACAAACAAAGCTCACATTTGTCATTCTCTTACATGTGGACTGTTCCCCTAACTCCTCCTCCCAAATAAACCATATGTACTTGCATAGGGTCCTGCCACTGCTTTCCCCACTGCAGTGGCTACAAGACGAAACATCCCAGATGTGTGACTTAACATATTTTCCCTCAATGTTTGACAGCAGTCAGCCAAACTGGGCAGTTAGCAATTATTTTAATCTCTGTAACAATTGGTTCCAGTCTTGTGAAAGCTTTGCACCAGTTTAACTCCAGTAGCTTGAGAAGTGTTACTCCTGATGTTCACTACTGTGGTTGCAATCAGCCTGTGACCTACAGAGTTTCATTGCATACTCATTTAACTCAGCTTTCTAATGTCTCCTTACATGGTACCACAGTATGAGCCTGGGCTGCTGCTGCATCTGTTTTTAAAAAATAATCCATCCTTATTCGGACTATGCACCCTCTAGTACAAACGATATGCATGAGGACTCTGCTCTCAGCTGTAGCAGTGCAAATCTGAAGTAATTGCACTCTCTGCTCTCAGCTGTAGCAGTGCAAATCTGAAGTAATTGCACTGTTGCCTGTTTGTGTAGTTACTCCAGCCTTAGACTGAGTCCAAATTCAGCCCACAGGTTTTTTTGGGTGTTTGGTCACCCTTTGCATGCATGAGTTCACATGGCCCTTTGAAGGCTGAGTCCCAGTGGTAGGTGAGTCTCAAACCTGTCAAGGTATCATTAACTGTTTGCATGCTTTATTGCTCATTACATTTTTAATAACACCAAGTATTTCCTTCATTTTCCAGTACTTTTGTTCCCAGCCCACAGTGATGGGTTGTGGTTGTGCCAGTCTTGGAGCCATCACATCCAATACTGGTTCCTGACTGTGGAGTGGCATCCCAGCCCCTTAGCACTCAATTCCAGTAGCATTTGCTGTTCACAGAGGGACCATCCCAGTGTTAGCTGGCAACTGGGATTCTTGTGCCAGCTGGCAAGTGTTGGGCACACCAAGCACCACACGGTGCCATCCTGCCATCACTGAGATTTCACTGGTGCCGTAGATGGAGTTGTTATCTCTGCGGAATAGCAGGCACATCAGCTTTGTATTGCTTCGTTAATGGCCATTAATGACTGGAGTAAAAATCAAGCTGTGAATCATGACTGTTATTGGACACAATTTTGTGCTGTTTTCTCAGAGAAAGGGCTAATTTCTCCATCAATCAGATTGCTTTTTAAGTGATTTATCTTTGACTTGCTTTCTGATAATGGTTATAAACTGGAACTGCAGGTCCCACGTGCCTGTTGCAAGGCTGCCCGCTCCTGATGAATAGAGAGAGACTTGAGAAAGTAGGAGAGAGCAAATAATTAGAGACTTTCGCAACAGGCATAAAAAGAGCATGAGGTATCTTTGTCAAACTACAGTGGATACCATTGGCTTTTGAAATGAGATTTGAGGCTTGGATTCCTTTATGCTGCCTGGAAATCAATTTAGTACATGTGAAATAGTGAAGTTCAGAAAGTTGAAGTGGTATGCCAAGAGATCTGTGGCTCTTTACTATTCATGATCCTTTTGGGAACCTTTCTAGGAATTTATAAGTAGCACGGCTATCCAACTGATTTAAGGTACTAAAATAGTTCATGTTGAAGCTTTCACCAGCCCAGGGTGTAGAATGATGTCGCAGGCTGAGAATTCAAAGCAACTTTCTATTAATAAAGAATTTGTAAAGATGTTTTGGGATTTGCTGTAATTCCTGGAGATTTTCAACACCCTTCTTAAAACACATTCTGAAATGGAGAGCATTCTTAAGGATTTGCACTTTGCTCTCCCACAAAGATACACATTTTGAAAGTCAGCATATCTCAGGATGTTCAGCTACCTGATTTTCACATATATGACCACATTCAGCAGCCAGATTTGGCAGACCCGAACTAAGACTGGTGTATAGAAATGCTTCCAGGTTTCATAGGTCTGGAAGGTAAAGTTGGAAGCGATCCTCAAAGGTCACCTGTTCCCTGCCCCATTTTCAAGTAGGATCAATGCAGAATAAACCTTTCCTGCCAGGTGTCTGTCCAGCCTTCTCCAGGGATGGGATTGCGGGGTGCCTCTAACAAAATCTAGTTGAGTGCTTCTAGGATTTTACAGTTTAAAAGTTTTTTTCTTAGTTTCTTATCTTATGTGTGTATAAATATGCAAATATATATATATACATATACATTTATAGATGTGTATGCATATGTATGCACATACATAAGATTATATATGTATACATAAACATACAGTGAAAGTGTAGACCCATCGCATTTTGGTTTTTTTTAAACTCTTTTAAGAAAATAGCTGAACAAATATAGAAAGTAGGGACACTCATAGCAGGTTCTTGAAGCAATGAAGTCTTTTATTTTCCTCATTTACCCCCTTTACCTAGATTCTAAATTTATGATAATCGGTCTTTTGTAAGAGTATGTGGAAACTTTGCAGAGGTGTATTACTGTCAGCTCTTTACACAGATCAAAAATGGTCTGTACAGAGAGGGCTTTGGAAGGGAATGCTATCTGTTTCTTCAGGAAATTAAATGCACAAATTCTTTTTGCATCCCTCCAGCTGTAATAAATAGCTGAAGGATTCAGTCTATGGCTGTTTCTCTAAGCTTTCCCCTAATGGATCATTCAGATGAATAATTCAAAAGAACCATTTAAACTATTTCGAAGTGCACGTTTTCAAAATGCACATGTTCAAAAACTGCAAAGTACATCACATCACATCCCTGATCTCATCATTTTCTACTGGCGTAAATCCATGGTCTGAACATCCTGCATCAGGAATTTGTGGGGTTTTTTTATGTGAGAAGTATCTGCAAAAAAACAGCTCCCCTCATCTGACCAGTAAACATGGATAGGTTGTTACATGGAGGGTGATAGACAATATGTAGCTCCTGTTTTCCTAGAGTGAGTGGTGGAAATAAAGTGGGAATGGCAGGGAACTCTGTCTTAGCTTTCTGGAGGAAGATGTTTTCCTCTTTTTTAGAAATTTTTGCACAGGCATGGAGGAAGATTAAATGCCATGAGAGAATGAGTAGCATCTCATCAAACTTCACCTCACAGCTTCTGTCAGCCCACTCTGTTCCTCTGGCCATAGGAGATGTGAGCATCCAGGCAGTGCCCTGCAGAGAGGGCTGCCTTCCGCAGCCTTTGTAGCGAGCGGTGCTGGCTTAAGGCTGGGTTTAGTATGACAGATGTGGTAGCAGAAATCCATTGACAAGTTGAGCATCTCAAACTGGGAAAACTCAGAGTCTGGTTCTAGTCACCTGAGCTTTTGTAATGACTGGTATGCTCTAGGTTTTAATTCTAGAGAGTTAAATTTTGAGAAACTTTGAGCAATATGAATCTTGTTTGCACTTTGCTTGGCCTTCTATTTTATAATCACAGAAAAGTTCATCATTAGCTGAATTTTTTGTGAGATCCCTTAGATTAAATATAATATTAACATGCCATTGGTTTTAGAAAACAAACTTGTACCTAAACTGAAGCTGACCCAACAGCTGCACGCAACTTGTTTTTTGTTATGTTATCCTTGGCTTTTTACCTGCTTTGCTCTTTTACCTCCTATTATTTTTTTTAAAAAGGAAAACTTGACATTCAATGGATCAGCAGTGTAGGCTAGTTGCTGAGCACTTCGTGCTATACCTAATACTTCTTGCTGGAAGTGTTTCCAGGACTACCAATGCTCTACTGGTGCTTCCTTTTGAATCATTCTCCGGAGCAGCCAAGTGCTGCAGTGGGCTCTTGGATGCACAGGGACAGCTTCATGCTGGAGAGTTTTTGCCTTTGGGTTAGAGATGGCCTCCTGGGTCAAATGTTCTCCCTGTCCCTGCAATGAAGCCAGGAGTTGCCTATTCCCACCTGCTGGGCCCAGGCCCTTGGAGCTGCTGGCAGCCAGCATGAGCTGCACCCGTCTGCAGGGTGCTTCAGCGCACTTTGGGTGGGATGCCTGGGGTGGCATGCTGGGGCAGGGATGCTGCTGGCCCAGGATTCAGGGAACATTTTTACCTGGCTTATGGCCTTCTGTGTGTACTCTCTCCGTAAGCTGTCATGTGGGTAACTAAAAACTGGCATCTTTCTACTGGAAAAATCTGATTATGTGTTTTGTGTATCTGATTTTAGGATGAAATTTTGACAGTCATCAGGAGGGTAGATGACAACTGGGCAGAAGGAATGCTGGGTGACAAGATTGGCATTTTCCCTATCCTCTATGTTGAGGTAAGTTCGTAACAGATGGTGATGGGTGCTGGTCTTGACATCTTGTAGAGTTTTTTGGGCCCACAAGGGCAAGATAAACTTGAAAATTCTTAAATGAGAAGGAAAAAACATAACAGAATAACTGAAAATGGAAATTTTTGGTTGCTGTCCCTTAAGGCATTGTGAAAATACACTTGATTCCATTTAAGTGGCCAGCCCTATACTACTGTTGAAGGTTTCCCATGCAGTGTTTCTGGTGTAATCTCCCCAGTACGTAGGGAAAATAGGGGAGGATGATTGCAGTCAAGGTGTCTTGCACACATCTGAGGACAAGTGGGTGCTACTGGGGAGCAGCAGTGTACACTCAGCTGTGCCCTGAAAGCACAGCCCTTTGGAGGGGTGCTGTGTGTGTCCCCTGCCCCAGCAGGCACTCAGCCAGCTCCATCTGTGTGCCCAAGGTCTCACCTTCCCTCTGTGCCAGACCCATCTTTGTCCTGAGCACTTTCCTGTGGTCATTTCCACAGGAGGCTTATTTCAGAGTAAATGCTGAGACTTCATGTCCTTCAAGCAGACTTGTTGTGCCACTTCTTCCCACTGCTGCACACCCTTCTGCTGGTGCCCATCCAGCTGGATGCTGCTCAGGAGAAGAGCTGCAGCCAGCAGTGGTGGCACATGGTGGCCCCACTGGAGTAGCTCTATTGTCCAGGTGCCAGGCAGTGCCTTCAAGGAGCTTTCCTCTTCATGGGTGAACCCAGGGGTGCAAAGAATGGATGGGCACGACACACATATGTCAAGGTGCTGCCACTCTGCACCCAGTGCTCGGAGCAGTATCACCCTGACTCTGCTCCCAGGCATCGGCTGGTGCTGCGCTCTGGAGTGAAGCAACGCCTGTGCCCACAGCAGAACCCACCCTACTCTGGCTGGCTCTGACGCCTGCCTCCAAGATTACTCCTCCAGATTTCTTAGTTAATGATTGGAGACAAAATAGAGATAATTAGTGCCTGACTACCTAATTATTAACTCCAACAATGACCAATTTGGAATAAACCGTCATTAATATACATTGCATTCCCACAGTTGACAAGAAAAATAATATTAAAACCAGAATGTGTAGGAGCCATTATTGGGAAGCCAGCTGCCTTGCATAAGTTAATGAGTAGTTTTCTCCTATTCTGAATGTGTAACACACTTTCAGTTTGTTGTGATTAAATGAGAAAGCTGGATTTCTCCCAGATTTCATCCCTTTTCCCTTCTCTTTCTTGTCCTGGGGGAGTGCGATGTTGCTGTCCTGAACTTTGCTGCAGAGTGAGTGAACTGGGGAGCTCTGCACAGCCACCGTTGCACCCCACCACCTTTCCCCAGCTCTAGTTTTGCCTGCAGACTCTTAAGTGCTTATTTATTGCACTGTATAACATCCCGATGCCTCTCCCACCCCTAGGTATGTTCTCCCTCATTACTGATCTCACGGGGTAAAGGGTTGGAAGCCTCAGAAGAACAGCCTGTTGGGAACACGTGCAATGGTGCCTCACTAAAGTTCTCCAAGCACCAGCGCGTCCTGGGTGGCCATAGAGGAGCAGGAGGTAGCACTGTGAAGGGTCAGATCAGCGGTGCTGGAAGTTTCTAAAGAGACGCAATCAGCTAGGTAGCCAGCACCAGGGGAGAAGAAAGCAAGCAGGAATGTGTGTGTGCTTATACATTCATACAGACACACTCATATATAAAATAAATATAACTGTATACACTTATGCATATATTTATATATGTATATGTGCACGCATATATTTTAGCTGTATAAATTTGAAATCAGGAGGCTTGAAAGGCCGTTTCAAATGAGATACTTGGGTGACACGGGCATACTATTTGTGCCATGGTTTGTAAAGCCAAAGGGAAATGATTCTCCAGACAGAAACATCAGCCACCTATTTCACCCACGTCCTGGTGGATGGAGGCCTTGCTCTGAATACGAGATGAGCTTATGCAACTCATGGAGTTGTACAATTATGTTGCTGTTGCCAGCTTCAGATGTTACATTACATTAAAAATTAAGAGGAATCAGCAGGCCAAATCCCAGAGAAGTTTTGAAAATGGCAATGCCAATGTTTATAAAATAAATCCATTAAACAAGTAGTACTTGAATCTAAAACCACTCCTTGAGTCTGTCCGAGTCCATTAAGAGGTTTTCAAAATCTTGGCAAAATATGCAGGACAAGGAAAGCTTAACTCTCACAGTAGCCTTCCACTTGTGTGAGCCCAAGCGCGTGGAATTTCACATGGCATCCAAAGCTCTGCACTCTGGATGGAGCAAATTCCAGCCTGGAGTCCATCCCCAATGGCAGGCTTTAATGTCCCTATCTGCTCCCACGGCCCAGACAAGACCCCTTACCCTTGCTGCAGCAGCCACAGCATTAGACAACAAGCTGATCACTTCAAGGTTCTTATAGCTGAGCATGCCAGAGGTATAGACAGGGGATATAATGCTTGATGTGGCCCCCCTTTGGTGTGGCTTCATCCTGGCAATCTGCTGCCGTGCCCCTCATACAGACGCTTGCAAGAAAGGCTTTTGTAAATGCTCTGTTGCAAAGCATTTGCACGGCTGGGTGGTGAGGAGGGGTGTGCCACAGCCCTGCTGGGGCAATCAGCAGATTCCTCATCAGGACCCCACTGGCCTCCCAGCGCTGGTGATTTTCATCCAGCCCATCTAAAAGTCTGCAGTGTCTCCCTAGGCTCCCTCATCTTCTTTCCACCCTGTGCCTGCTGAATTTGAGAGTGGGCCATTTCTGTAAGGGAAGCCTGGGAGGGCGACTTTTAGAGCCAGGCTGTGGTATCACAAAGAAGTGGCACAAAAAAACCAGATGAAGACATAAAAATATATCTGCTCCCTGCAGTGTTTTAGGAAGTCTCTATTTCAGCATTATGTGTGGTTGTCCATACAGCTATATAAGTGTAACGTAACATGGATTTTATGCTTCTTTCCCTACAAGTGTCCAGCAAGCGTGCTTGTGTGCCTGCTGTGTCTGACAGCTCTTTGCAGAGAGGCTTTTTCCTGCCTCTGTAGTGTCATCTCTGTCCCAACCTCAGCAGAGCTACAGTTGTATAAGGAATAAATATTCGCAGCTCACAATGGTGACTTTTATAGAATGAGTCACACACAATATGCTCTGTCAGGGAGAGTTTGTGCTGGGTTTTTTTCTTATTTTGTTGCTGTCCTTTGTCTCCAGTAGAAGTCATTTGGGCTGATAATTTATGGTTTAATTTGTCTACGGAAAAACCCAACATAATCAAATTGATTCTCAAGGTGCCTTCTGTCCTGAAATAAACATCTTATTAATAATCTGTGTGGTTTGAAGCCATATTCTTGCTGGGAAGAGTTTTGAACCTGCAAGGAATTCAAAATCCTAACTAAATTTCTTCTCTTTTACTGTCTTGAAGCTATTTCCTTCATTGTTAATAACTGCTGTTATCTCTGTTTAGAAGTTGTAAGTGTTGTGCTGCTATGTGTAAAATTGAGAATAATGAAGAATAAAGTGTGTCCAAATAGATATAAGTGTCTGGGAATTAAATTTGAGGGCAATGTTCTACCAAGTATTTGGAGGGACTCATCCTGCTCAGATGGGCAGGAACTGGAAATTCAAAAACCTGAGCTGTTAGACCAAAATTTCTGACTGCAGCCCCCAGTGCAAAGAAGTATTGACCGAGACCAAGAAGCCTCATGAGTCAGTGGTAGAGCAAGGCAATTATGTCAAGCGCTACTGTGACTGTAATATCAGCAAATTACAATTGATGAAGTGCCAGCCCATTGTTATAATGTTTTATGGCAGCAGGAGCACTGAAAGCTGTGATTAAGTAATATTAGGAGTTTTAAAACTCTTTTTACAGAGCAGTGAAGCAGGGTAATGGGGATCTTCTCCTGTTCTTCACAGTTAAAAAGAGAAAAAGGTGGAATGGAAGTCTAGGAGAAATAGGGAGGAGGAGAATAGGCAGAGCCGATGGTTTCAGTGCCCTGCAGCACAGATCCACAGGACTCCCCAGAGACCCAGAGGAAAAGAATTCTTGCAAGTCAGTATTTAAAAAGAGTTCAGCCAAAAGAAAAAAAAAATCAAAAGCCAAATGTATTTCTTAAAGAAAAAATGGTTTTTCATTCCAAAATTAGCTTTGCAGAGCAGATTACCACATTTAACAGTTTTGTACTGTACCACCGGATCTACCAGTCATCCTAAAACAGCTTAATTCATACAGGGGAACCTGAGCACATTTACCAGGATCCCAGCTGTGGTCATTGAGTACTGTCACAGAGACCCAACTTCCCAGCACAGTTTGTCCTTAACTGTATAACTACGTTCTTTGCTGAGGGTAGCCTTTGGTTAGCCTGCAGATGAATGCAAATGGTTCAGTTTAGTGTGTGTCTGTCTGTTTTCAGTTAATTTGAAGACTTGCAGGTTTCCAGGAGGAGATGCAGGGAACCACTCTGAAGAGAGCAAAACCTTTCCTATAGCCCATCCTACAGACCTGCTTGACTTGAGGACTCCTCAGGATTTTCCTGGTGGTGCGAGCCCCACTCTGGCATTCAGTCTGGATGGCAGATTTTTTACTTTTTTTCTCTATATGCATTTCCTGTCTTAGCCATTTCCAGATATCCTTGTGTCCCCAGTGGCAGTCATCACAATTATATTCTTGAAAATTCAGATGTGAGCATGTGTGTATTTCTAGCTGTAATAGATGTTTTCACTGTTTTCAACAATGTCAATAATTGTTGCCCTGTCCACTTCCTCTCTCTATTTTCTCTCTTCTCGGTCTGTCTGGTTCCTCCCTTCAGCTGCAGGACAGATGGATGGGTCCCTATGGGACTCTCATAATTAATTCAACCTTGATGTCTGACCTGTCATTTATGTATGTGGGGTCTCTGTGGCAGCATACTCTAGACCTTTCAGGGTATCTTTTATGAAATGCTTCCAAAAAAAGGAACATTAGATAGTAACATTTATTTGGTGCCCTTTCCAAAAAGAATATACAGTCTGTTTTTAAGGACTGTCAAAATGGTTCATTTTAGCCTCGCTAGTATCATTTAATGCTAATAAAAATGGAGGCTCTTGAAAGGTGGGTAGAAGGAAAGTAATGCAGATGATTTTAGAAAAGCTGACTTACTAAATCTCAGAGGAGCAAATTCATCGCAGTAGTAAGTAGATATAAGTAACTAATGAGTTAAGAATTATGCCCATTAACATCAGAATTGATTTTTTTTCTGTTCTCTCTCCTTTTGTATGTCAGATAGAAATGGAATAAGAACCTTCTAAAGCTGACAACAATGTAAGCCCTAAGAGGTGTTCAGCAAATTTCTGTTGAAAAGCTTTATTGATATGCATTTGCAAATATTGTAATTACATTGTTTTAAGACTTTTATTCCTGCACCTTCATAGTTTCTAAAAAGTTGGTCCTACTTGCTTTCCTCTTGAATAGAATATTGTAGAATATTCCAAGATACTTTCTGGTATCAGATATCTATGTGAATGGAGTGCAAAATACAGTTCCCATGTTTCACATTCAAACTAAAACATGCAGAATTTGTGTTGTAGGCTGCAAGAGGGACCTCAGTAAGAACCTATACACCTACTACCACTTTCACATCAATCCATGAATAAAAATTATTGATTAGTTTCACACATACAAAGAAAAATAATTTGAAAAACTTCAAATAGCTATCATGTCAGTTCAAGAAAACTAAGGCTATGAGCAGTCAGAAGGGAGGAGATTAAATGTACGATATATAATAATATATAATTATATATACGTATATTTTATACCTTTATACATAATATTTTTAATCCGTGGCCATCTTTTCTGCCTAAAAGCTCAGTTTCTTATTTTCCTTTTGCTTATATAAATAAAGAACCTTTTGCTCTTTGACTTAATTTCCCATGCAAAAATGTGAATTAGCACGACTTTGGGAAAAATATATTTATTTTTTTTTTAATTTTAAGTAATTTCTTCTGAGTTTTTTGTTAACTTCTAGCATCCTTCATGAGGTGATCATTCATGCAGACACTGTGAGACTTTCCTCCATCTTCATGGTACAAAATTGAGCTGCTTTGTCACCTTTTGACTTAAATGCCAGGTTTCCCCTATTAGATTAACTGAGCTCCTCAGTTTTGCAGACCTTTTCTAATCACTCACTGCCTTCAGGCTATGTCTGGACAAGTCAATGCAAGATTGCTTTCTAGATTCTGCATTGGGGAGCACGTTCCTGCAGGGTTCATCTCGGGTGGGTGCCATGGAGGGGAAGCCTGCATACAGAGATGGGTGGGAGTGCTGTCACATTTGAGTCATCCTCCAGCCCAGACAGTCACGAGATCTGTGGTGAACCACAGTGACAGCCAGTGCGTAAATTCAGATGTAGCCGTAGGCTGTGAAAATTTGCCTTTTGGGAATTGACTATTTTAGTTACAGGTCTTCTCTTGCTTGTCCTCCTGCCTACTTTCATGTGAATTAACTCATAATTAAGTTATTAGGATTTATATGTTATGACCAATGTCTCCGTTAATCAAAACCACATCCAAACTTTTATCACCTGTTATTGTTTCAGGGACTGTTGAACCAGAAATTTGCTAGCTGTCACATTCAGGAATATCTTCCCTGCCCATCTCCCATTATGAGTAATATCTGAATTTCCTACATTTTGTTTTGTAAAAATAACTCTGTAGGGTAATTTATAGAAGGTTTCCAGCCCAACCAACTTCAGCACGCAACCTGGGTAAATAAGCCCATTTCCTGAGTCTTTCAAAAGCATATGTATAATTTTTATAACTGTATGGGGCATTTTTGAAGCACTGTCTCCTAGGTGCCACAAATTGAAGTGCAAGTTAGGTACCTAACTGACCTTTACTGTTGCGCTGATAAGAGAACTTTGTTCTCTAGCCACAATCCATTCAAGGACTGCCAGCACTTGCCCTGCAAAATCCTGTTTGTCATCCTCTCCAGTGCAAACTGACTGGGGTCTCACCTCCTGTGTTTCGCATGTGCTGCCACTTCCCCATGCTATCGGCACACAGCGCTACCCATCAGCCTTCCCATTACCTTCAGCTGACCTGGACTATGCTTGGGCTTCAATACATGTTTTCTGGTTCTGAGTGTAATTCTGTCTCATTTCTGTTATTTCTATGCTGAGTTTTGGTTTCTGCCTCAGAAGTTTATATTCTTCTGTTATGATCCCGGGGTTGCTTTTGTTACAAAACAATGCCGGTGATGACTCTCCAATTTCCTCGGACAGAGAGAACAAAATGTCTTCACAAACTATTGCACCTTGCTTGATACTTTCATCCATTTAGTGTTTTCCTTCTCTTTACTGTCCTATCATCCTTTTTTCTACTCTCTTTATTTCAACTTGTGAATTTTCAGTTGGATGGCAAGTGAAGAGACATCTGCTGAATTGCAGTCATACTGGCAGTAGTAAGAAGCAGCAGCAGCAACAGAACAGCAGTTTTACCCCTAGTAGTGCTTTTGAACTGGGAAAAACTCTTCCAAAACCTTTGTGATACCTCGCAGGTCTCTTAGATACAGTTCATCTGACCAACAGCAGTTAAATCTCTACATCTGAGCTAACTGTCTGGATTCCCCCTTACCATCGAGAGAGCTAACCATGTGCTTGTAGGGAGAGAAACAGGCATTGCTGCTTAATGGAAGCATCTAAAACATGTCAGATGAGCCTATTTGTAGAAGATCTTGTTCCTCTTCCTCGGTTAGGAGGGGAAGGCAGGGCTGCTAGCTCCAGCCTAAGGGAGGAGGCACTACTCTTCTGTAGTTGCTCAGGCTGTGTCTGTGCTCTGCATGGTGTGAAAAGGAAAGCCCCACAACGTGCTCTGCACATTAAACCTGCCATTTCACCAGCAAGAAGTATCTATATTCAAGTCAGTTCTTTGATGCTATAGGCAATATTTATAAATTTCCAAAACTGTCTGTCATGTACCTGTCAATGGTTGTTTTGATTTTACTAAGGACCCTAAAACTTCTGTGTCTTTCAGAAGCAACAAGGTGTCCTGAATGAGTAAGCTTCTGAAAATGATTAAGACACATGTACAGCAAATCTTGGGGAGGCCTGGATGCACTGTTTACTGCCCATTACTTCCTTATTTTGCTCCTGGGATAGCTGAAGCCTGGCACAGGTGCTAAAGAGGTCTCTTACACACACAAAAAAATTAGATGTTTATATGATCCTGCAATGTTTCACGTGGAAAAATACCTCAGGCAAAGCATCAGTCCTTTTGGCCTTGAATCTACTCAGAAGGACCAACTAAACAGATAGCACATTACTTAGGGTTAGCTTTTGCCTGTGCAACAAACATTTTGGACTTCCCAGTGGTGCTCAGCAGCCTCACAGCACACAACCATTTCAGCAGTGGGCACAGGTTTCCGAGGCCTAGAAATTAGCATACCCCAGTGAAAGTACCTGCTATCCTGGGGCCCCGGGGCGTCTCCAGTGCACATCATCAGTAATCTGCTCTCTCTAGAGGAGGCATGAGAACAGAGCTTTTGTCTTTTCCAGCCATTGATCACCTCTTGACAGCTTCTAAAGATTGTTTCAGCACTGCTGAATTCCTGGGATCTTTCTGCTTTTGAAAAGAAAGTATCTTTCAGTCTCGCTTACCTAGAGCTAATGCATGAATATATATTAAGAAGCTATATGTCAACAGATACATGATTTGTCTAGCAGTTAATTAAAAATAAAATCCTAGAGGATTTCATTATTTCTCACACAGGCATTCTTCATTTTGTTTCCTAAAGTTTTTGTTAGTGCACATTGCACATCTTAATTAGCTTCCTTCTTGGGGAGCTTTCCTGGTGCCCTAAAACTCTCAAAGTAGAGATCTTCAATCCAAACGCAGCCACAGAGGGAAGGTGTGAGATGTTTGGGCAATGCCTCTGGCAAACTGGCAATCTTATCAGCCCCTTTGCTGGTGGGCACAGCCCTCTGAGCAAAGGGCAAAATGTTTCCATGTCAGCCACGGCGCTGGTGCTGGCAGTGCCAAGGAAAAGTGGGTCCAATATCCCAGCCCCTGGAAGGAGGTGGAAGCACATCTTATATCCTTTGCTGTGCCTGTGGTGGGTACGATGAGCTCCATTAGAGGGACAGGATGGACAGCTGATGTCAGTGACACCATAAATGATTTGCTGAGCCCCCCCCCCAATCTCTGTTTTCAGGTAGCATGTTACATAAATCTTATTCTACTGTGATGAAGAGTCACAAAATGTGGTTGAGCTTGACCCTTTAAGCTTTCAAAGAGGAATAGTTTCAAGAATAATAGTTTCCTGATAGGATGAAACTATGAATTGTTTTTACCTCTTTTCTTACTTCTTATTGTGGCAGATTCTGGAATGGTCGAACTGTCTTTAGTCTAGGCACAAAGAGACCCGGGAGTGCATGTGTGTGCTGAATGCAGGCTTCAAACAACAAAAGCAACATATGAAGTTGATTGTTAGCCTAAAAATATCATTAGCTATGCCAAAACCAGATGTTTGAGTTAAGTCTCAAATCCTCTAACATTTTGTCAGGTGTTAGAGCTGAATGTTGAGAAAACCAAGTTCAAAAGACTAGAGGAAGAATCAGTACAAGCAAATTAAAAACAAAAATCAGAAACAGGGGGAGATAGCTGGAATTCATCTGGGGATCTCCATCTTTTCCAGATTTTCTCCAGAACACACAGGATTCTTGAAGGCTCACCCCTTTGTGTTTAGTCTATCCTGTAGAATAAATTACATAGGAGCCCTTGGTTTTGCTAATTTTGTTCCTTTAAAAAGAAGACCAGCCATTGTTTATTTTATGTTCTTCTGCACCATTTTTGGGTGAGATACTGGCATTACTGTAATCTGACAAAAGCAAGGACTGCTGCCAAAGGGATTGTCCTGCTTTTGCCTCATCTGTGACAACACTTACTTCTGCCTTCCTTGTTCCAGGACTAACAGATATGGGGCTGCGTGGCTGAGGTGCATCAGGGAACTCACCTTGTTGAAAGCTACTCATTTGTCAGTTTTCAACTTTCCAGTCATATCTGTTCCATCATCCCTTTTACTGCATAGCCAGCCACATGAACATCCATGCTGATACGGGGCAGAAAGTGGCAAGATGGGAAAAGAGGACATGTGGCATCTCACACTCACTGAAGGAAAACATGACCAGGGCAGCAACACTCACCCACAGGTACTCTGCAGGCGATGCTGCCGTCGAACTGTGCTCTAAGCCATTACACCAAAATGGTGAGGTGAGGAATGTGGGGCTTTGGGCAAGCAACCTCCTCTACCTCCTGGTTGTTCCTCAATTTATCTAATTATTTTATTAAGTTATAATTTTATGACGAAGCAGCACTAGGCATTCCATAAACAAAGTTAATAATATTAACCTTGTTTTCAGTAAGGCTGGAGGGAGCGACCTGCTCTAAATCTAACTTTGAAGTCTTCCGATCTGTTTAGACACAATTGAATCAAATTGACAGGAAATTTCATGAGAGGTTTCCATAATAGAATTTTTCCATAACAGATTTTTTCTAGAAACCTTGGGACAAAGCAGGAGAGGTGCTGAAGCATTCAGTCAGTGGTGGACTCATGCTGGAGTTACCCTGTGGCTAAGGCGAGGGCACTGGGGGAAGAGGCACTTCTGCCTTGTGCTGCTGATTCTTGACAAGAAAGCAGCCCTGGAGAAGGAGGGAGAGCACTCCCTGCCTTCCTTGCTGTTGGCGGGGAAAGTAAAGCTTAGTGGCATGTTCCTTGATGGCCGTCTCCTTGATCCCTTTTCTCTAATCTGCTTCTACCTCAGCAACAGAGTAATTTACAGGTGTGTCTTCCTCATATGTCCTTTTTATTTTCTCTTCCTAGCCTGGAAGGAAGGACTGTGAGTCTTTCCTTTGAGGGCAGAAATAACAGCCTGAGCACCTTCTCTCCTTGCTCCAGTCTAGTGCTTAGAGAAGCTTGCCCATTCCCAGACAAAGCCTTTTACTTCCATAGGTGCATTGCTCAGGAGAGACAAGTGTGGTTGTGTTGACTTGGCGAGTGCCTGTTTTTCCTCTCCCTCAATATATGAATTACTGGGGTGGAAGGAGGGCTGTAGAGATGATTGATACCACATTCCTGGCAGTCCCTCAGGCCATGACAAGGTGCGGGAGCTCCTGGTACTGGCACTGAGCTGCTCTGCCCTATAGCAGCTGGGGGCCGTAATGGTTTAACCCTGGCCAGTTACTGCTTGAGGCCATGCTCTATCCCAAGCACAAGGTTTTGTCTGTCATATGGGAGCCTCTGAGGGCACAGCAGTGCTCCTGAGGGCTGAGTTTAGGGTCATAGCAAAGGCAGCCTCACACCACTCCAGTGACACATACGTCTGCTTTTGCAGAGAGCAACTCTCACTCTACACATACCTGAGGTTTCAGTGCAGTACACAGAGGTAAGTATGTTACTGTTCCTGTGTGGTCACTGGTTGAAGAGGGATTAATGTAGTTTCATGGCAAGTAATAAAGACATTGCCAACAGGAATCATATCCTCATGCCTGGCTCCATTCATCCATGTGACTGTCAGTTCTACCTAGTTTTTGGCCAACCTGATTGCTGATTGTTCATGAGGATTGAACTATCATCATCTTGTGTCCTGATTGTAGCTACATCCTTTTTGCATCCTTAGCAAATGCAGACCTACCTCATTCACAACCATCCAGAGTGCCCATCTGCTGCCACTCCTTTCTTTCTGAAGCCTTTTGCTGTCCTGTAGAGCCCATACAACCAGCCCATACCTGCAAACCTTTGATTACTTATTACTCTGTCTACCTATCATCTTTTTTTTACTACTGAAAGATCAACCCATGTCTTTGATCAGCCAGCGATGTCAATCGCTTTGTCATTTTTTTCAAATTCTCATTTTCTTCCATAGTGCTCTCTGTTCTTCAGTGTTGTAACAAATGCTTCAGAAACATCTGGACATCTGCATCAGCACTGCTTCTCCAGACTTTTCTCTAAAATTGTTCTTGGCTGTGATGCTTACAGAAGATTTATGGTGTGCAAAATCCTCTGTCCATCTTGCTGATTAAGACAGTCTCGTATATTTTGTTTGTATCTATATGTTGTCTCTTGTGCTCATGTTAAATTGTACTTTCTTTGGGCCAAGAGCTGTCTTGTTGCTCTGTGTTTGCATGATGCTTCTCACAACAGAGTTCTGATGTGTGGTGGGAGTTCTCAGCATTTAATGGCAAAAATAATAGAAGTATTATTAACAAATGTCTCTGTGTGACTGCATCACATGGTGTGGTCACAGTTTGCAAAAATTCAGTTTCCTCCGGACAACTTGACTCTCTGCCTGCAGAATGTAGGTGCAACCCAGGGCAGTCCATTTTCAGAAAGGAGTGTGTTAGGAAAAGATTTGAGCTTGAGTAATTCCACAAACAGAAAAAAAACCCACCACCCAGTGTTCTGCAGTTTCAGAAAGATTTCCTACTGTGCAGATTTCTTGCTAGCCCATTAATTTTGCCATCTCGGAACTCAAACAGCATGGCCTAGAGCAGTGGTTTTCCAAATTCCTTCCAGTTGTAGCATACTAGCATAAACAGCATTTGCATATGGATGTCATAAAAGTGACTAATGCCAGCAATCATCATACTTTATTGCTATAATGTGACACATGTGCCTGAGCATCCTAAAAGATCTGCTCAGAGCTCATTGGTGCTGAAGAAATGGCACACCTCTTATCTGGCAGTGACGCTCGTGGCAGAACAGGCTTTGACAGAAACCAGAGCATGAATCCAGCTTCAGATGAACATGCACGAGGGAAGGGTACTCGCTGCTTCACTGCATGACTCAACAGCGCCGGGTACATGTCCTTTACCCTACATCAGATATCAAACTCAGGAAGTTGAACAAATAGCGTTTTCTAGTTTGATAGCCAGAAAGTTCAATGAACTCCTTGAGTGCAGCTGTTGACAAGTCAGTGGAGAGACATCTGACTCTGACCTCAGCCTTGTACCCGATCATACTTTAACATCTCGGATTCTCCAAAGAAGGCTGCAGATGATTCCTCTAGGCAAGGGGCAGTCAGTCATGCTGTGAGTGCGAGGTTGAATGCTGCCATTTTCAGTCAAGAATTTGCGGAGTGGAGGGAATTTGTCACAGTTCAGCCATGTCAGATTTTACTTCTGCAAAATGAGCGGGGAGGGTTGTGAACCCAATTACATCATCAACAGCACAGAAAACACATTTTCATATCTTACAGACTGGCTTTCACAGTCTTCATTTACTGGTCAGGCTTCCTACACCAGTGAGATGTGTATGATTATGCCATGTGCAACAGCCACTGCTTCCTAACGCTGTCTCAATCTGTTGTCCACCTTCTAACAAATAAGAAGTATAATTTTTATTTACGACCTCCTGTAAAAATTGTTTTTAAATAACTGGTCACTGTATAGAGTGAAGAAGGATGTAAAGTAGTGCTCCCACTGAGAGAAATGAGCTGTGCCGTTGTACCAGGCATCGGCACATCTATGTGGGAAGGAGGCACTTTAAATTTCAGGCACAGGTAATTTCAAGCAGAGTTTACACCATAATAGCCACAGGATAGGGCAGCTACAAGATGCATACTCAGGCTAACAAGTTATGTCTCTCTCAGAACAACGTTTTTTCATCTGTGTGCATAGGTTAGAAGGCCAGTCTCCCTGTCGCACAGACTATTGGTGTATCCTGCTGTGCTGCTGCCCCGATGTGCTGCTGCCCATCTCAAACACACGTAGTTCATCTCCCATTTCAGAGAGACATCTCAGAACTGTCCCTCTAGGGAGTCATCAGACGCTTGGGTGAATACATCATTTCCTGATACATATTTTCAAACCCACGGGCAAGCAGTGAACCCAAAGCCTGGACACAGCTCTCTGATGACACAGCAGCTTTTGTGACTGGTGGCTGACATACTTTGATGTTGGCTGCTCCCAGTGAAACATGCAGGGTGACCCTGGAGCTCGTGCTGCAACTCTCCACCACAATCAGCAGCCCTGCTTTGTAGCCAGCTGTAGCAGGAGCTCCATGCACACAGTATTTAACTATACAGCCCCATGGGACATTGTTCTATTGGAAATACCCTGTACCATATCCAGCAATCCTTCTCTGTCTGGTACTTGGGAAGCAGGAGCCAGAAGACTATGTAGTAAAAAATGTCTCCTTCCTCAATATAGTACACATAGGGCAAAGGCTGTTTATCACAACCCTTCAGTGCTAATGTCTGCTTAAAGTTTGTATACCTTGGTTCCTTTTACAAACAGTTGAACCAAAACATTTTCTTGGCATTTGCTTTCATTCTTCATTTCACAGCTTTATCAGAGAGAGAGAGCAATGCATTTATTTGTGTGCAATTCCCCACAGGTAATCTTCAGTTGCAGCACATAAAACTTAATTTTCCCCAGTTGGACAAGATTTCTTGTTCTGCACAAAGTTGTAAATCACCGCAACAAAGACTGTTGCTCGCTCAGTGTAGGCAAAGCCTTGTAGTACTTGAAAAATTACTTTGGCTTTCCCATGTGCTCCTCATGCTGCAATTCCAAGAGCTTCCAAGAGCTTCACAGATTTAACCAACTTCATGCTTTCTGCAGATAACATCGATGAAGTGAGGTGCATGTAAGCCTTTTTCTCATTGTCCACCAGAACATTTTTATTATCAAATTCATAAAGGACTTCAGCAAATATTTTTTCTTTCGTCCTTGCCCTTTATAACATTAAGTTGGAAGCAAGTGTTTTCCTTAAAAAAAAGACATGATATTGTTGCTTCCTTCACGCAGCCCTGAACGTTACAAACAGTATTTCCAAGAACAGTATTTCCAGGAACAAATCTCAGAGAATGAGCAAAAGGGCATGGTGTCATGGCTAGTAGCATGTGTGCACAGTGCAGCTATTAAGAAGACAAGGGTCTGCGCAACAACATGAGCATGATATTGCCTGGTTCACAATCCCATTTATAAATACTTGGGGTCACACACCATAATTTGGAAGCTATTTGCTTCAAGACTCCCAGGCTTGATGTGTGCATTGACTCTGAAGACATCCTCTGCCTTGGTGTTATTTGACTTCTCAATTTTCAGTTAATTCAAAATGTTATGGGTATTCCTGATCACCCAAGTAAACAATAGCACCAGGAACCCTCTGGAACTTTAAGGAAGGGGGTAGAAAGTTGCCAGAAAACTGAAAACATAGCTCTTTTTAAGGCACATAGGGTCTACAGATCTTGCTTAGAGATCACTTCTGATCCACACAGCTCTGCTCCAGGAACTGCAATATCTTTCCTAGCCCATTCTGAAGTTTTGAGATCCAGCTGACTCAAAGTGAGAGTTTCTGAAAGTGAAGGGGTTTCTAGATTTCAGCACAAAGCTGCTTCAGAGCACTTCCTTTCAGTAACTGGCAGCAACAGTAAAGGGCTCATACAGCTGCCAGGTGACAGTGAGACATGAGGACTACATCCAAACTGCTTCTGAAAGCCTCCTGAGTCCATCTTGGTCTCCTGTCCAGACTGCAGCCCAGCACAAGGCTGCTTACGCTTGTACTGCCAGCACCAGCATCTTCCATCGTTGTGCAGGTGGGCACCTGGACTCAAAGGGAGAATCACGAAGGTTTTCCATTTGACAAGAACAAGAGTAAAGGAGACTCAGCATAGCCAGAAGGCTGGTGGGTTTCTACCGGGAAAGTGGCAGTGTTGTTTCAGGTCTCCCATGGCTGTTCCTCCACACAGGGACTTTGAACCAGGAGCCCAGGTACCCAGGTGAACTCCCAAACCACTGTAGCCTTGGTCATTCCAGTGTCTTAGCTGAGAAACATCATCTGAGAAGCTGTTTCCTGATGGATGTCTTGTCAAAACCAGAACGTTCCTGGGAAGTGCTTGAGTTCTGATGAGTTGGTGTTTTTTTATGAAAAAATAGTTTGTCAGTAAACTCCTCACAAGCTCCAACAGGGACTCTTCTGGTACTGAATTTGGTGCCAGATGGGCACCAGTCCTTCCACCATTGAAGGCAGCTGGAGTTTTGCCACTGACTTCAAAGGAATTAGGATCAAGCCCTGGAATTCATGACTGCACTTTTTATTTAGCTTTCTGAATAATTTATAAGTAAGAATAGGCTGGATTCTCCCTCTCTTTCTGATGTTGAGTAAAACTGTCGTTACATTTGTTGCTTTCAAAGGAGCTTTGGTGCAGGCATGAGCATCTCATTATGAAAAAGGGTGTCCATATAGGACAGATAGGAAGAAGAGAGAAGGAAATTCTTAGGCACATTGAAAACACAGAGCAGATCTGAGATTCAGAGATGACAGATCAGTGTAAGATAGTCTTCATACTTGGAGCTGAAGTCTAGATATCTTGAATTGTTTCAGGGAGTACAGAGGGATGCAGAGAGCATACTTCTTGGTGAGTTCATTTATTTTTGATGCCATTGCATTTAGTTTTCTTTTCTTCCTTCACAGTGATTTGAACATTAGTTTCCATAAGGTTACTTGCTGTGCTTTTCTCCTGAGCGGACTTTGCAGCAGACTGCGCATTTTTCTGGGATTCACCAAGCCATGTGTTTGTTCTCCACCACTGAAAACCATTTTCCATCTTAAAACTGTTTGGAAAAAAGAGAAAGAAAAAAATTTCCCAGTTCACCACCCAGGGCTTATTGTTTACTTCTGCTGCACGCATCATTTATTTTCATTCTGCAAGATCATGATGACACGCTCGTCCAAGCACATGCTGTTCTAATATGCTACATTCCTTTGGCCTCTCAGTGCGTTAGAAGTGACATTGCTGCTAAATGAGAAAGATCTTGTAAGACAGGGAAATAGATCGCTAAGTACAGCTCCTTTCGGGGAACCATGTTGTAGACAAAACTGATTGGCTTGCTTTTTCCAGACTATACATAACTGTGTTCATGTATGACCCTTATTAGGAAGGCTATCTGCTGTATGGATCTGGGGACTTCCTTCCTTGAGAACATGCTAACATATTTAGCAGGCTCTTGGAAAAGAGAACAAGAGGTATGCCTCAGCCTATGACTGGAGGAACAGGACACCTGAAGTTCGAGATGTGTCCTAGAAAAGTATTTCTGCAGCTATTGTTCTGTGTGAATATGTTCAAGCAAATGCATGTACTGCACTTCCTGTATTTTCTGGGAGTATGGAATAACTGTTTCAGTCACAGTGTGGAGTTTCAGAAATCTATCTTCCATGATGGATAAACCACTTGCAGAAAATCTGTTCCACATTTGCTTGTCCCTCCCTAGCCATAAATGAGAAAAGGCAATAGTGGATTGTTAGAGATTAGCACAACAACATTAAATAATGCTTTGGTTTAGACGTAATATTTTCTCTTAATCTGTGCCTTACTAATGATTCTTCATTAGGACGTGGTGCCTAAATGCATAATTGAGATAGGGTTTTGTAGCTTCTGCCCAATGAATTTAAACTGTCCATGGACAACTGTGGAGGCTTTTTCTAAATATTTTAAAATCTGAATTTACAAAACACATAAAAGATGAAAATTGTAGATGCATCCAATATGACTTGATTGAAGAGCCTTTGGCACAACTTTGTCTACTAATATCCCATTAGTAAGCCCTTGAAACTGCTGTGCGTCCACTGTAGTAACTTACCCAATGAACATGTAAAGTATTAGATAAAGTATTATGTACTTTCTCCTAATGCCCATTTGAGTCGAAGGGTGTTTTGCTACTTGGCTACAGTAGAAGAAAGGTTGTATCCTATATTTGCTGGTAGGGATAACAGTAAGGAAAAGCTGCTTTAGTTCTCTGAAACTGCTTTTTGGGGGATGAAAATGCTTTCACAGATGCAGTCTTCTCAGGGACCTAGCAGAGACAGGAGACATTTGTATAGTTATGCCCTTACTTACTTAATAACCTCACAGTGCTTCAGAACATAAATTATAAGACTAGTGAAACTAATTCAGTGAGGGCATAAGAACTTAATATTTCCTGAAAGTAACTACTCTGAAGTGAAAATGCAGTAATAAATTCAGACTGTTTGTTTTAATCACAAAATCAGCTATGGAACTCCAAAGCTGCCAAAGTTTCTGCAAGGCATAAAATAGGGATGTGCATGATCTTCTCAATATTTATGAACTGTAAAGTATAAAAATTAGCAGTCCCTAGGTGAAAACATTTTCAGTCTTTCAGGGGGACATTGTGAAGAAGTTTTAGTAAGAATTTTAATTTTCCTTTATGCTCTGCTCAGTGGTTCCTTTCCAAAACCTTGAGGATATTTTTTCTTACCAATTTGTTCTTTTTCACTAAGTATGCATTGATTTGTGGAGTTTTGTAACTTTTCACTTTTAAAAGGGGTCTTGAACTTACATATTTCTGATCTATACCTGTATTTCAACAGCACCACCCTTCAGCTAGTATTTTCCACAAAGATAGAATAAAAGCTTACATAGCAAATGAAGAACTGTTTTCCTGAAAGTCTTAATAAACTGTACTTTCTGGTTCAAATTGGCTCCAGTTCAAGAAAATACTTAAGCACATGTGTAACACTGAGAATTTAAGCAATCCTTCCTTATGCAGAAAAGAATGGTGTTTTAGTCCCATTAGCAACAGTTCAGTCTGCGTAGTATCAAGTATGCACTGAAGTATGTTGCTAAACCAGAAACAGAGCAAGGTCCGGTCCTCTCTTTGGTAGGTCAGATAGCAGTCAGAAATTAATCCCTTACTCAGACCTAAATGTCTAGAAAGCTGGGAGTATTCAGTAGCAGAATAAGACACTGTCCTGTCTTACAGAAGATAGCACTGTGAGTGAACTCCAACAACCCAGGAGCTGCTGTGGTAACCACCGTGCATCAAGGTGTTCCTTGGAGGTCTAAGCTGGGCTAGAACAAATTTTGCCACTACCATGGATTAGTGAACGCACTGGCGTATTTGTCAAGGAAGATGCAGTAAAGGTTAATTATTTAAATCTAACCTAAATTTCCCATGCTTCTGTCTTGTTCCATAATAATAACAGTAAGTTCCAAAGTAATAATTTTTTATTTTGACTAAAATAGAATTAATTAGGACCCACACGGGACAAGAAGTAGCTTTTTCCTCACTCTTCATCCTAGCTGGGATATGTAAGTGGGTGCATAACACTGCCCATTGAAACTATAGTTCATTAAATCACATTGGGATATAAAGAGCATATTTAGTCCCATGTGGGGATAGTCAGTGCAGATGACAGTTTCTGTCCTGTATCCCCTCATCCTTAAAAGAGAAATATGTTGAAGCTGTTTACAGGTAGTCCCTTTTAAACCTACATGTATCAGGAACTGGAGTGAACTGGGGTGTGTGTATGTGTCTGTGTGCAAGCATGTGCAAAGAAAAAGTCACCATAATGCATTCTGCAGAAAAAATAGGTTTATCTAGAGACTAATAAAAAAATTAATTTTGGCAGTGGAGAAGTCCTAAGTGAGGTAGCTTAATGTTTGTACCTTTGTTGCCCATATGGTAAAGTCTCAAGTAGAAATCTAAAATAGTCATATCTAAAAGCCAGAAGAAGAAAAAACCTCTCCCTTAGCTCATATTGCATGGGCTGTCTGGCTGGAGGCCAAAGTCATGACAGCTTGCATTGTGGCGGGGAGAGCAGTGTGGCTCCCTGATCAAGGTCAGCAAATTTTTAACGAATGGAGCTTGATTACTGCTCCCTTTGTGGGAAAAGGTTGTTTGGAGGTGAACAAGGCTCTGTGCACAAGAGGTATTCCACATGCACCCTCCTTTGCTTTTAAAACCAGACGAGCTGGAGCTGTTTCCAGTAGGGTTCCTCACAGCTGGGGAATGCCTTCCTGAGAAACAGGCACAGTAGCTCTATGAACTGAGGCTGGTGCATCCTTTTCTTAGCATGCAGCACCTGCAGTCAATAGCCCCTGAGACCCTGTGAACAGTTTTACTGTACGGTTTCATTGCATGGTAGGGTCCCCCAGCTATTACAAGGCTTGCCCTCACGAGGTTTTGCATTCCCAGACCCAGGAGTGCAGGGCTGCTGGGAATGTTAGATGGTTTGGTACGCAAATCCAAGCCTTATCCTTCTAAATCATATTTTGAGTTTACTAGGACATCTTGTTGCAGAACGTTTGGGGTATAATCAGTCCTGCTGCAGTCTCAAGGGCTTTTTATGATTTGAGATTAGCAGGACCAGAATTTCAAATATAGATTCTTTCTAGAGGAGGAATCAGAAATAGGCGAGAAAGTTGAGTTCTGGTATTACGGGCTGTCGTAAGACATGTCAAATTCCTGAGAATGACTGCGGGTCAGAACTTTCCATTAAGCTTCTCCTCTGGAGGCAGATCTGCCTGAAGATCAGATGACAGACACCAGAAAGCAATGCTTGTTTACATACTCAGAGTTTAAAATAAGAAATTAGCAATCATGTTTATGTTTAAAAAAGGGTTTCTAAAAGTTCTTGGTGAAGAGGCAGCACCACTGGCTTTCACAAAGTAGTAAGTAGAACCTCTTCTCTGGTATTCGTAGCCTATTTGGGAAGTACTTTCCAGCATCTGTGGGCAAAGCTGTTTAAAAACAGTTCTCTACAAAAATAAAGTTGTAAAGCTATAAAGCATTTTTTATCTTGGCAGACCAAAATTATATTTTCCCAGTATTTCAGGAAGACTCTGATGTTCCCAAGAGTTCATTAGCTTGACTGTTTCGGGGAGGGGTTTTCTTTTTGCCTTTAATCTTCTACTGATATTGAGAATGACTTTGTTTATATCAATACAGGGCTATTTTTTATCACTCTGTGTTTAGATGCTAGCTCTCTTATTGACCTTTTTAACTAGGTTTTACTTTGAACAAAAAAATAATGGATTTTGTTGTTTTAAAAAGAACAGCTTTGGTGTTAAATTGGATTTCAGCCAGTGGGATTTATAATCTAATTCCTACAAGACAATCAGAGTTTTGATATTAAGAGTTGGAGCAGTTCATCGTCCATATGGAGCATTGCTGTATAATCAGGAAGTTCTAAATTCTTTTTTTTTTTTTTGACACTATATTTTCCTGTGTCAAAGATTTAAAATATATTCTTTTCATGTTTGCTGTTGATTAGCAAAGTATTTCCTCACCCTCTGCTGTAGAAAAGAATCATACATATTTGATCTTTCTCCTTTTCTCCTTAATATTTCAAACAATTGAGCTAGACTATCTCCATCGATTGGGTAAGCGGAGCTGTAACACCTACTTAAGGGAGGGGAGCCATCTGGTTTCCTTGCAGCTTGGAGCCTGCTGGCAAATATTAAGTTGTACCAATTTAGAGCATGATGAAGTGGGAAATAATGGACATTCTTGAAGAATCTGAAATGGGATCAGCTGTTATTGGCAAAAATTGGCAGGTGCACTGTGCTGGCTGTAAGCATGGTCTCGAGTTGGAGAGTGCAGCTGGGAAAATGGCCTGCTAATTGAATGGTTGCAGGACTCCCAGCAGCTCTGACCATAGTGGAGCATCATTAATTGGAGCCTCTTGGTTGACTTGGTGGAAGCTGTCACAGAATGAAGGATCCGACAAGTTGATGGTGACTTTCGATGTGTTAGTGTGTTTATTGCCTGTTACTTAGAATGGGTCCTCATGGAGTCAGAAATGCTTTCACACTTAGGAGGGCTGGCATAAGGCTAGCAATAGATATTTCTTATTTGTATTTGCAGCATGGTGACAGTGGTTGGGAGACATAAAAACTAGCCAATTACACATTTGTTTAAATGCACGGTTCTGTTGTTATCTTTCCCATCCCTCTCTCTTTCCCTTTTATTTTCACTTGTATTAGTTTTCTGAAGTGGCTTGGCTTGGAGCAGCAACTATTATTATTTTTTTATTTAAAGCCTGAGAAGACCTTGTCCTCTGCTGATTTTCTTGGATGCTGCTGTAATTCATACAGAGATTACAGAAACAAAAATAGCCTGGTTTTGATCCAGAATAGTGTTATATGCACCCCTGGTTTATGTGGGTCTCAGAATAGCAGTGTATTCAAAAGCACGTGTGCATTAGCCATGGCTCCCTTTTTCATATGTTGTTTTTATTCATTAAATGCAAACATATTGCAGCGCATCCTAGTTTAATATAAAGGTCTGTTGGCAAAATGTGGTATTTTCCCTCAGCTGTTAGCACCCCTCAAGGGAAGATCTATTGGCAGGGAGGGCTGTGCAGAAAGCACTGCTGACTTCAGAGCGCACTTCATGTATCATCAGTGACTGTAGCACCCCTATGAGCCTAAAAACTCTTCAGCTATGCAAGACATAGCTTTCGTGTATGAGTTAGGATGGCTAAGAGGTAAGAGACTTCAGCGACAGGGTTGTCCCGCCCAGCATGCCTTTGCCATTGATAGACACAAAGTTATCTGTGAGTGTGGACTGAATGAGAAATGGTGGGTTGAAAACTGGCTTGAGTGTCCTGGTGCTCTGCTGTCTCCGTGGGCTGTAGGCCAAGCTTTAAACCCTTTGGGAGGACTGATGAGACCAATTTTTCAAGCTGGATACCAAGCAAGTCTTCCAGTGGCCATCATGCTCTTCCCCAGTTGAGGTGATACAGCTGGAACAAATGCCTTTGGTTTGCATCTGCATTTGGATAACCTGTGTCAGATGGGAGGCAGGGAGATGAAAGTGGAAGGATTTGGAAGCCGTACCCTGGATCAAACGCCTGTGTAGCAAACATCAAGCATAGGCCCATGATGGACCTGGAAACAGCAAAACGCTGATGAAGAGGCTCCTGCCTCCTTCCCCCAGCCTGCCTCTGCAGCCTAGGACAAGCTATTTTGGGGAACGTTGTTTTTTTAAAATGTGCAGCAATTTGTGGTGCCTGGTTCTAGCCTAACTCTCCTGGATGCTTATTCAACCTCTTTTTTGATTTTCCTGTCACTAAGAAGTGGATGGAAATAAGTCACCCAACTTCAGAAAATTAAATAAATTTGGGATCACCCTGGAGGTGGACAGTAACACTTGGCTTGGGGCAGGTTTTGGGAAACAAAATGTGCCAGCATGCCTCCCAGGGATCTGCCTGGATGACTGAGAGAGAGTGGACAGATGATTAAATCAGGCTGGTTTGGGGACCTGCCCCAAGCACCCCCTTTGCCAGGGCAGATCTGCCCTGCAGCAAGGGCCTCAGGCGTGCAGGCATGCATAGCACCCCAGACCCCACTCTGTCCCAGGGGACAGCCGCCACATTTCAGTACTCAGCATGATCCCCTTGCTGAGGCTGCAGCTGGCGCTGGAGTAGGCCACCAGGAAAGGATCATGGTGCTTCAGGGAGGAAGGCCCAGGCAGGTCCAGAAGGTGCCGTCAGTGAGCTGTGATGGTCTGTTAACATCCCCCCTTCTCTAATCTTTTTTTAATCTTTCCCTTTTCCTCTGCACACAGCTAAATGAATCCGCCAAGCAGCTCATCGAGATGGACAAGACGTGCTTGGCTGCCGCCTCCGGCTGCGATGTGCCGCTGCCAACGGAGCCGGCAGCAGTGGCAGCAGCAGCGGCAGTGGGTCTGGCACCCTGCTCCACGCTGGCCGGTGCTGGGGTGGCCGGGGCAGCCCAACGGCAGGCGGAGGGCAAGAAGAATGCCAAGAAGCGCCACTCCTTCACAGCCCTCAGCATGACACACAAGTCCTCCCAGGCCGCCAGCAATCGGCACTCCATGGAGATCAGCGCGCCTGTCCTCATCAGCTCCAGCGACCCACGGGCGGCCGCCAGGATCGGGGACCTGACCCACCTCTCCTCCAGTGCCCCGGCCCAGGTAAGGCGGGGGTGGAGGTGGGGTTTGAGCAACTTCAGTGGGTGGCACGCTGTTGCCTTGCCTCTTTCAAAATGGCTGACCATTGCACGAAGCGGTTGCACAGTACTGTCAGGCAGATGTGACAGTACTTGGGATGTGTCATTCCCATCCTTGCATTAACCAGTGGGCAGGCCTGAGGAGGCAGAAGATAAAGCCAAATCTGATTCACAATAATACACATTTTTAAAAAAAGCAATCCTACAATTTGTTTGAAGTAATGCCATCTATGTTGCATCACTTTCCGTTGCAGAAAGTAGTAATTTTGAGTGATCCTGTTACCCTGAATGTATCTCTTACACTGCAGGGTAGCAATGTCAGTATGCAATTCACACATTTGGGATAAAAAAGATTTTTGGAGTGATTATTTCCCTGCAAATCACTGAAGGACGAGTAAATGTGCTATACTTTGGCAAGTGTTGTACCCAGCAAGTAGCTGCTGTTCAGAAACACCCAAGGAGTTTTAAACCACCGCACGTGCTGAGGGTGCAACCCGCCATCCTTCCCCCTCTCAAAGGAGAGGGCAGAGGATCAGCATCCTGGATATCCTGACAGGTCCCAAAACAAGCTTCTGAGAGGCTGCTCCTACAGGCCTGGTAGAAACAGGAAGTAAATTCACCAGGGATGCACTGAAACCCCTTGCAAATGCCCCCTGTTTCTGTGGATAAGTGAATCCAAGTGGTAATTTGCAGTTTGAAGCTGTAGAAAAGAACAGAGAATAATAATCATTCCAAACTTCTTCTGCCTTGGCCTTCCTGCTCAGTCATCTACACACTTGGTGTGCAGATCAGCATCCGCAGGTTCCCTCCACAGACCAGCTCCTTGTGGTCTGTGCTGTTTGCTAGTGCTGAGATAATCTAAGCATGGCAGGGACTTCCCACCCATCGTTTCTCTGCTGAAAAAAGCCGCACTTGCCCTTTTCCTCTCCCTTGCTGTGCCTTCCTGCCCCTTGCACCTGTGTCCCCATACAGGGATAAACATGGATCACTTCCCACCCCTGCAGTGGCACGGAGCAGGAAACGATTCGCATTACAGGCATGGCCCACACTGGTATGTGTGTAGATGGCTGGGAGACGGGAAGGGGGACAAGCAGCAAACTGCAGGGACTGCCTTGGGCAGAAATGCCCGTTCACATCTGCAGTGTTGGTGGGTCTCCCCATGGGGCCAGTGTGGTGCACCAGACCATGGGGTCACTCTCGATGGCTGTGCCATACTGCCACCCATGATGTGAGCCCCCAGGCCCCTGCAGCACAGGTTTGCAAGGACACTGGGGAAGGCAGGGTGCCTGTGTGCATGCCAGTGTGTGCCACAGGGCCAGGTGAAACGGTGTGCCAAATGCTGTTTTTGGTGGAGCAGCACCCTCTGTTACTGCCTCAGCTGCTCACCTCCCTCTACTGCCCACCCACATGTAGGAGCCAGAGAGGCAGCTCTGTCAAACTGCATTTTTGGTTATTTTTCTTCCACACGCCTTTTCCAGGTGGGGTCTCTGTGCTGTAAGGTCTTCCCTCTCCTCTCAGCTCTCAGAGGGAGGGTGAAGGTGAGGATACGGCCCCCACACAAAGCAGCACGTGTGCCAAGATGTACTGGGACATCTGTGAAGCAGCACAAGCCCTAGACGTGAGTGAGGGTCCCAAGCTTGTCAAGTAAATGACACCCAGGTTTTTGGCACTCAGAGTGACACATTTGGACTTTACAGAGATGTGACAGACTGCGGCTTTTCTGTTCTTGTGCTAGTCAAGGAAAACACCATGCACACCCTTTGCTAGAGTCATGCGCAGACTCATTCTAAGCTAGTGAACCGGAAAAATCAGACCCTGAAGCAGAAAGTGCCTTGACTGTTCTCCCCTGTTTTAACCAAACAACTGGTGTGCAAAACCCCACTTACTTTGCAGACCACTGGGGCATTTGGGCACAAGTAGCTGGGGACAAGAAGGGCCCCATGTTCCCTGTGACAAGATACGATTATCAAAATCCAACCCACAGGAAGGTTGATTGGGTCCTTTGCAGCAGATGGGAAGACATAGAATTGCTGTAATGGTCAGAAGCACAGCTAGGGCTGGGGTATAATGAAGACACTCCAGTGTGACCACCATGGTGGGAACAGGTTTGGGGAATGATTCTTCTGCCTCAGGGCATTGAGCTAGTTTGCGGACAAGGCATCTGAGCACATGCCTGCATCACTGCCGGCCAAAACTGTCTTGACCAAAATCCAGGGAAGGGGAAAAGGAGTCTTGGTGGTTTGGATCAGCCTTACTGAAAAGAGGCTTCCCTCTGTCAAAAAGTGTTATTGCAGGCCCAAAGACCCGGTTACCCCAAATGTGGCATTTACATGTATGAATACATATCTCTGCTTTTGGGAGCCTTACTCTTTGTTTTCTAGTTTGAGTGATTTAAGCATTTTCTTTTGTAAACTTTGCTAGGAATGTGGATCTGTTGGGGGCAGGGAAGTGGGGGTGAAGTTCTCACTATATTCTCTTGCCTGTAGGAGCAGCCTTCGGAAAAATGCCTCACATAAGACTAGCAGTAAAATCACAAGAGCTACCAATGTGAATTCACCTGCCTTCTGAGGTCTACAGAGTAGAGAATCTGCCTCTTACCAAATCACATTAAAATTGTGCAGCTTTATCTATGTAACTATGTAACTATTAATCCCATAATAACTGAGGTTATATTTTAATTAAAAATATCAGAAATTCAGTTCCTTCTCTGCCATCTGCTAAGACCCAACATGGCTCTGAAACAATTAATGATGCTTTAGCCTTAGACAGAAAGTCAGTTCAGCATTTTCCTTTTATTCACGTGGCTGAACACCAACCAAAGTAACATAAACATGGGCCTCCAGCTCTTACATCAAGGCATTTGGGACAGTGCGAATCTTGTCTTTGGATTGTTTTGTTCTAAAATGTGTTTGGCATTTTTAAGATAAATGTCCTGTACGTCTTGTTCAGGGTTTGACATCTTGAGAATCTACAAGCTGACTACTGCTGCTTTGGAAGCGCTCAGGGCACATTGCTGAGAGCATGGGCAGGTTGGTAGGAAGGCTGTGCATATAGCTGCCAAACTTAGCGGTGTGCTCTGCTGCAGGAAGGTGTCTCACATTGTCTTTCCTCACTTGAAGTGGAACCTCTGCCCTGCAAGTCGTCATCACAGACCTTGAGTGGTTCTCTCTGTAACCATCTCAGGCCCCTGCTAGTTTGCAACAGCAAATTTGGCCAAAGCGTAAGGGGAACAACAAGTTTATGGTTTCAGCACTGACTTTCTAGCAAATGTATGCCTTTCCTTTCAACATTAGAATCTAAATTTGGGGTTTTTCTATCTTTATATCATGTCTTTGAAAATTCCAAACACTTATGTATTGAACAGATCTCTTCGTAAAAGGAAATAAAGGAATTTTGTTTGGGACTAACCCAAAATAATACCGAAAGGTAAGAGCTTCTGTGGTACGTATCAGGTATTTAGCTTGGGGGAGGGGGGGAGGCTACATTTTTAAAAAGTTTGACTCAGTTTTCCTATAGCCTGTCCTTTGAATAAACAGAATTCAATTGCAGTAGTTCTTGAATGACATCCAGTCCCCTACCTCAGGCAACCTGTTGGTGCCCAGTGAAACATTCTTCTTAAAACAAGAATCCATTTTCCTTGTAGACCAGAGGCGCCTACATCTGAGGTACCTGCTTTCTCTCTGCTGACATGAGAAGAAACAAAGATAATGGGGCTTCTTACTGTAGGAAGTTAAAATGTAGGTGCAAATTTCAGGTGTTTCAGTATATGTGGAATATATTCCACCCCTTAGAAATTATTTCACGTGTAGTACTACATTCCTGTGGCTTTTGTCAATTTTTGTGAATTGAAACCAGACTTTCATGCTGAGCTGACATGGTTTTTGTTTTTATGAGTTGTTAGACTATTATAAGCCTTCTGCTTCTCCAGAAGGGCACAGATTTATGTGTATTGAGCACTGACATGCAGACCAGAGTATGAAATCACATGTTTTGGAAGCACTTCTGCACATCATTAATTTAATAATTGAAAACTACAGGCCTTCCATAACATGTTCATTATTCTTTAAGCAGAACCAACTCAGCTGTTTTCCAAAAGCCAAGATACATTTTTAAAGGAGTGATGGTCTAAAAAACATCTTCATTGACTGCAAACCCAGGGATGCTCAAAGGTAGAAGAATGAGCTTCAAGCCACCTCAGCTGGATAAAATAGCAACTGGAAAACCACAACAGCTGGGGTACAAAGCATTTATTTTCAAAGAGGCAATGCTGGGATCTTAATTTCACTTGCAGGCAAATTTACTTGTATGCTTTTTGTTGCATGCTAAGTATCACTCATTAAACGTTAAGATCTCCATCTAAAAGGTAATAGTGTCTGTCCATCATGCAGAATGTCCTATCATGCTGTAAAAATGGATTTTTATTGAAGATTTAAGTAGTGCTGCAGGCCTGTGATAAAGCTGAAGCTGAATTAGGTTACAGATGCAGAGGACCAGTTTGTAACTGAGACTCCTTGGGGAGCAGGGAAGGTCCCGCTGGACAGTAATCATGCCTAGGCCTCAGATGGCTTGTCTTGCTTCCATTTGCACCCCTTATGAATTATTCTTTCCCTGCTATTTGGAAAGGTCATAGGCCAGTGCTGCTCCAAATCCCCTGGTTTTTGACAGAAAATGCCTCTCATGAATAATGAAGTGTGGCTTTGTGCACAACAGGATAACAGCCGAGTAAGGAAGACAGGATCCTCCCTGCAGAAGGAACTTCTATGTGTGCTTTGAGCAATTCATCACCATGCACAAAAAGTCTATTTGTATCAGCAAGTGTTAGTACAGGCTCCTAACCAGAGGCCACATGTTCAGGAAAAACTGAGAACAATGTCTTGCACACTCGCAGTCCCAAAGAGTGACAGTATTTGAAATGAAAAATGTTCCTTGAAGTGTCTTGGTATATAAATCATTTGGAAGTGTGGCTCCTTATCAGTTATTTAGAAGTGCTGAATTTTAGCTGAGAAAATGTAATAGCAGAACTCTGGTTGAGTCTTGGCTGATAACCTAAATGTGCTGACCATGAGAAGCATACAGATTGCACATAAAATCCAGAGACTAGAAATGAACCTTGAATTTTCAAGTGCACAACAGGCTCTGTGAAAAGAAGAAAAATTCAGGTATTTTTCAGCTTTGGCCTGGAGTCCAAATTCTATCCAACCTGCTCTGCCGCTGGCTGTGAATGACAACTGATTGGACATCCATTAATGAGAGTGAGACAGCTGAAACCGAGGGCAGCTATCTTAGGAGGCTGCACCGGTCAAAATGGCAAAAGAGAAGTAATATTAGTCTGACCTGTGTTTCTGTCATTTAGATCAAAATATGTCATGAAAACAGCATAAGAGACTTTACTAAAGTCTAACCTAAACTACTTCATGCTCTTTGTACATTCCTGATTCTACACAAAATTATTTAGATCTGGTTCCAGACATTACCTATTCATTGCATCTCTATTTTAAATCAAAACTTTACAAAGAGCTCTTGGGAGTTTTGTAGGTGGGAAGGAGTTAAGTTTTTTTCAAGCAGAGAGTTTCGGGCAGGCATGTAAACTGCATTATTTTATTCTTTTTCTACCAGTAGGTCTTTGAATATACTCTGTGCATATGGGATATATTACATTATTTGTCACAACTGTTGCGAATGAAACACATGAGCTCACTCAGTCTATTGACTGATTACATAAGCTACTGAGAATCCAGGTCAAAGCAAAATCCTCTTTTAGAAGCTACCAGTTTAAAGACAGTGTCTTCTCTTTATCCCATAATTTACCTCATCACAAATACCTTTTGAAAGATTTTTCAAGAATCACAAAACCTATTTTTTTCGCAGGATCTGGGAAGAGGAGGTTGTGCTTTAGAAGGGTTATTCAACTGTGTGTGTGAAATCCCATTGCCTGTAAAACAAAAGCAAAATATTTTTTTCTAGATGGTCCTCAGGGTAGTAACCCAAAAACATTTTGCCACTGAAATCATTTTTGCACAGGGCTAATCCTGAGGCTTTACACTACCTGCCAGTCAACTACTGGTTTGGAAGCCTCAAGAGCAAGCAAGGCATTCTCTTGGTATTTACACTATACCACAAAATCCTGTCCATCCAGCACACACTATGTGTACATGCATGACATTTCAACAGAAATTACTACAGTGTGTATTTTCCCTTTTTGTTTATTTGTTTACCACTACTATGTCCCTGGAGGGGGACTTCCTACAGGAAGCATTGCACAGGATCCTGCTGAGTTTGTTGTGCAGTTATCAAAAGGATAATTATGAACGTGGGGTTAAATTAACATCTTTTAGATGTCAAGCTTTCACTTTAACCTTTCCAGTCTCTCTGCATTTGATTTTTTCTGTTCTTTGACCCCAGAATTGCAAGAAACTATTCACTATAAAACCACTTAAAACCACAGGGTGGAGAGCTAGACACTGGTGCTTAGTGCTGAAAGGGTTAGTCTGAGAGAGAAATAAGGCTGAATAAAGTACGGTTCTCATGATGCTCATCCACATGATGCTTAATTAGTCCTCATTTGGGGGAACCGAGAAGCTGCAAACCAGAATAATCAGTCCTTAATGGATGGTAATGTCAGATGAATGTTTGGAAGAAGATGACAAAAAACATTTGTTTTTTTTATTTCCAACTTGCAGTCATTCTTAGATTGCAAGATAATGGAAATGGAAGCTCAGAAAATACATTTACGTGACTTCTCCAGCTCCCTGCATAGCTCCATGAGCTATGCACAGAAGACATTGTCTAGAGATTTTGGCCTACTATGAGTCAAAAAATAATCAGGCTCGATGTGGTGCTACAACAGGCTGGCATAATATTCTGCCTCACCTCCATCCATAGCTGCAGATACTTCCAGGTTGTAAGAACCCTTGAGTAAAGCTAAAATCACATAAATTCAGCTAAAGTTTTTGCAGGAAGGAACTGGGTATTTATACAGCTATTTATGCAGCTGCAGCTGTTATCATGCACGTTTGTTTGTTTTTTTACACACATACCATTATGGAAGAAAAAGTCTTACTGTAGAATTGGTAAGTCCATTTCAGCTCCCACTTTGGTAATTAGCATTTGATGAGGCTACTTGATCTTGCGTGTAACAGTTTTCATCAATACTTGGTGGCACTACCATGCATTAAGTGCTAATACATTATTTCTAGGAACATTAAGGCCTGGACTGATTGCCACAGTCATTGTTTTATGGAGTCAGCAAATTAGAGAAACAAGTCACAGGAATCTTAAAGACCATTAGCCTTTTTTTTTTGGTATTTCCAGAGGACGGATTTCAACCTGTGTGAGTTGAATGGCTGAATGTTTTTCTCTTATTTTAAGGTAATATTAAAGAGAAATTTTAAGTAAGCTGTAAATATGCATTCAAGACATTAAAAGAAATTTTCCTGTGAATTAATGAATGTGATAAGTGCCCTGTGGTGAGACAGTGCTGGATTTGCTTTGAAGTCAAAATAGAGATTTCTGGTTGGTGATTTTCTAGATGATAAGAACATTCGTCTGATAGCAGCAGCAATTATTTTTCTGTGAAGGCTGCTGCAACCTGCAATATCATTGTACTCTGTTCCTAGTTTTATCACTGTCTTCATGACTTCTGTTCCCCTCCAAGGCTGAGTTTTGTGCTTTTGCAAGGCACTTCACTAATCCCTATAGGCACCATGTCTTTTCAAATTAAACTGCAAACATGGCCTTAAAGTACTGGTGAAAATCTAAAGTAAATCTACAAGAGAAAGAAAAAGATAGTTTATGCTGGAAGTCTGGACTCCTAATTCTTCTGCTTCCGTAGAGGTGTTGTCATGGTTTAACCCCAGCCGGCAACTAAGCCCCACACAGCCACTTGCTCACTCCTCCCCAGTGGGGTGGGGGAGAGAATTGGAAAGGTAAAAGTGAGAAAACTCGTGGGTTGAGATAAAGACAGTTTAATAGGTAAAGCAAAAGCCACACATGAAAGCAAAGCAAGACAAGGAATTCATTCACCACTTCCCACCAGCAGGCAGGTGTTCAGCCATCCCCAGGAAAGCCGGGCTCCATCACGCGTAACGGTGACTTGGGAAGGCAAAATGCCATGAGTCCAGACATCCTTCCCTTCCTTCTTCTTTCACCAACTTTATATGCTGAGCATGAGGCCATGTGATACGGGATACCCCTTGGGTCAGTTGGGGCCAGCTGTCCCGGCTGTGTCCCCTCCCAACTCCCTGTGCCCCCCCCAGCCTGCTCGCTGGTGGGGTTGGTGAGGAGCAGAAGAGGCCTTGATGCTGTGTAAGCGCTGCTCAGCGATAATGGAAACATCCCTGTATTATCAACACTGTTTCCAGCACAAATCCAAAACATAGCCCCACACTAGCTACTATGAAGAAAATTAGCTTTATCCCAGCCAAGACCAGCACAGGTGTGGATGGGAAGAAAGGGAATGAATCTGAGATGAAGTTTCAGCCCCCATGAGTGGTTATTACCTTTAATTTCCTGGTCTCTGTGGGCTTGTCAGTAATGTTTTGCCAGGCTGGTTGCTTTTAAATATATGTCAGAGCTGACACAAGAGGCAACAACATCTCAGCAGTGTATTATTTACCCAGGAGTATATGCTATAAACTGTAATAGAAATATATCATTACATATACATTAAAGTGCAATTTGTTTTTATGCTTCTGTAGTTCTCTTGCAAATAATACTTATCTGTTGGAGGAGGAATGAGATCCATCTGAGCTTAGACACGTTGCAGTGACTTCTGAGCAAGTTGGACTGTTTGTTCTCACCAGGAACTGCTGACCCTCAGGCTGGACAGTCATCTGCAAAGTTCATTTTTGACAGCTAGCTTTGGCTGTCTTGATTTTATATGACACCAGCACGGTACCTGGTGCTGTGACTTAGGCATCTAAAAATGGTGTTGGAGATGTGTGTGGGGACTGAGAGCAGACACGACTGCTGTTTTGCTCCAGAGGACCACACTGTTGCTAGGACCAGATCAAGCCCCAAGATACCTTCCTGCAGAGCTTTTCTTCATTCTTCGCCCTCACGTACAAGTCTCCTTGTAATAGCCAACATGGAGACGGGGCAGAAGAAAAAGACAATTTTTAAGGAGCCTTCAAGGCATGAGTTATGAATTTCTATAAGACATTAGCCTAAGTGTTTGGGGAAGCAGGGGGAGTTGTGTTTCAGTGGTCATAAGGAGGCTGTTGTGTTTACAGAGAAAAGGCAAGAGTCCTTTTGTGTTACTATCCAGCCCATGGGTACATAGTCACCTACCACACTAGAGTAACTGGTGATAAAAACAGATGGCACAGCATGAGCTGGGAGTGAGATATCTGTCATGAAGCATCATTGTGCCCATGTGTATATCTGGTAGTTTTACTCAAGATCTAGCCTTCCACAGTACAGGTGACGTTGCTCTGCACAGTGGGTGCAAAGAAGCAGGAATTAGTGCAGAAGTACCCAGAGGTGGTCTTCGGCATGCCTTTGTGCAGCAGTTTTTCCCTGCTGGCTGGCAGCCGTGGCTGTATTGCCCCCTGGAAGAGAAGAGTTGTTGCTGTGGAGCTGCACATATCAGCAGTGGTAAGTGGTACTCGGAGGATGCCAGAATGAAGTGGGAGCAAGAAGTCGTCAGATTTGGCTGTTTAGTGGCCTAAGTAAACGGGATGAGAGTTGGCAGTGTCTAGTTCAGAAAACTGTGTACCACCATTGAACAGCCTCCTAATCAGGAGGTGTGCTACAGTGTGAATACCCTGTAGGTCATCTCTGGAGACTCAACAGCCAAATGTTTAAAGGCATTAGACACTCATAAGGATAGAGAGGGGCACCAAATGACATTTTCAGAAGTGACTTTTATTGCTTAGATTGCAATGAAATCCATGGCAATCAGACAGTACTTCTCAGTGCCTCCCTGAGAAAACTCTGCAAGGTCCGTGTTTTTGTCAATAGGTGCCCTCGTGCCTTTTAAAAACCTTAGCAATGGCGAGTAGCAGGGGTGGAAGAAGGGTTAAGACACAAATGCTGCAGTGTTTGAGTCCTCCCTGTGTAATGCCTGTGCATGGCTGTATTTGTGTGCTTGGTGCCACGGGAAGGTGGATCACGCAGGGACGTGCTATCAGAAATGAAGGATGTGGCACATAGACCTCCCAAAAGGTATCAAAGAAGAGAACAAAAAAAATCATAGCATCGTCTCGGATTCCCATTCCCCTGAGCAGATAAAGAGAAAAGGACATGTTTAGTACCTTGTTCCTTAGATCACAATAGCAAAAGTACAACCTGGCTCCAGGGCTAAATAAAGAAGGAAAACAAACTAAGCCCTGCTACCAGCTGTCATGGAGAAAGGTCTGCTGTGTTTTCCAGGGGGATTATTAGTGTTACCAGTAGCTGGGATACCACATAATATTGTGGGAATGAAAAGTGCAAAGGTAAACTTCCAGCAAAGATAATCAAAATATAAAGAAAGAGATTATTCTTTCACAAAATTCAGTCTATTCAGAATCCTGTTGCAAATATTATCTTGCAAAATAACCTAGCAATATTGTATCTTATAGTATGAGATAATTATTGATACATAAGAGAGAATGGGGCCTTGAAAGAGGAGGTTTAGAAAATCTTCACCAACTGTGTCAGAGACTGCAGTTTCAATGCAAAGCTGGTGAACAGTCAGATGCATAGTAGCAATCAGGCAGCCACCGAGAGAATTCATCAAAGACCACAGAGGCAGATGAAGCTGCAAAGCAGAATACTTGTGTGAAACTAAACACCAAAATGCAAACAGAGGAGCTGAATTCAATGCAGTGGAAGGCCAGCAGGTCCTGTGGAGTAAAACCTGATGATGAAAAGCATGGTCATGCTCACAAGTACACCGTGGTGTCCAAGCCTGCAGGGGAAAGCAGCGAAAGAAAAACTGGAGCACAATCAGGAAGCAGGCACTGATTTAGAATTTAGATGCATATGGTACTAGGCTGTGTGAAGTGGCAAAAATTAACAGTTTGTAGGGTTCAGGATGGCATCAGATGCAGCAATATTACAGTAACAGACTGTAGGCATGAAACTGAATGTCAGGTGGATAAAGGACCTACAGGACTATGGAGATTTATTTGGGATTATTCAAGTGAAGAAAGCAACATTGTCATGTAGCAACACTGAGTAACAATTACATGATTTATTAATCCCTAGGACTCTATGTTAGTACAAGTGTAACAGCACATAGAAAGTACTTGTGCTACCACTAATGTAGAAGATGCAGAAGCCACCACTGTCAGTGCAAACAGCAAATAGATGATGCTTAGACCGCTATGGTGCTCTCCAGGCTTGAGCTTGTCTCTCTGCAGAGTCAGGCTGGCTCAGCCCAGGGTGCCTGCAGTGGGCACTCCTGGCTGGGATAGCTGCACCTCTGCAAGCTCTGAGAGGATATTAGGAGCTAAGGAATGGGTAGCAAATGCCTTACAAACAGGAACAACTGGAAGCATTGGTCAGCTCGCAGAGCTAAGTAATCATTGGTATTACTGAGGCTTGGTGGAATGAGTCCCGTGACTGGAATGCTGGGATGGAGGGCTACAGGCTGTTCCAAAAGAACAGGCAGGGCAGACAAGGTGGAGGTGTGGCCCTATGCATAAGGGACAGGTTTGATTGCACAGCACTTACAGTTAGTGATGATGTGGTGGAGACCCTCTGGGTAAGGATTAGGGGCATGGAAAAGAAAGGAGATATTGTTGAGGGTGTCTAGTAGTGATCGCCCAGCAAGGCTGTAAGCACTGATGAGTTATTCTGTAGGCAATTAGGATACATTTCTGGATCGGTAGCCCATGTCCTTATGGGAGATTTCAACTTCCCAGACATTGATTAGGAATATCATACTGCTGTGAAGAGCAGATCTTGGAAATTCCTGAATTTTGTAGGACATAGCTTCTTGTCACAGGTACGCAGTGAGCCAGCTAGGAAAGGTGCCCTCCTAGACTTGGTATTTGTGAATAGAGAAGGATTTGTGATGGATGTGATGATAGGTGGCTGACTTGGCCATCGTGATCGTGAAATGCCTGAGTTTAAAATTTTCAGTGTAATGAGAAAAAAGGACAGCAGGGTTGTAACCCTGGACTTCAGGAGAGCAAACTTTAAGCTGTTGAGGGAGCTATTTGGCAGAGTACCCTGGGAATCTGCTTTTGAGTGTTTAGGTGTCTAGAAGTGCTGGTCAGACTGTATTGCACATCAAGCAAGCAGGGCAGACCAACTTGGCTGAACAGGGAACTCCTCGTGGAGCTCAGCAGGAAAAAGAAACTGTATGATCTCTGGAAGCAAAGTCAGGATTTCCAGGAAGAGTACGGAGTTGTCGTTCCTTTATGCAGGAAGAAGACATGAAAATCCAGAGCTCAATTAGAGTTGAAACTGGCCAGTGTTGTTTCAGATAACAAGAAGGGCTTTTCAAAGATATTAATAGCACGTGGAGGTCTAAAGAAAACATTGGACCAAAACTTGTTGAAGATGGTCATCTGACTAATAGGGATGAAGAAAAAGCAGAAGCATTCAATGCATTTTTTTGCCTCAGTCTATAATAGTACTGAT